>NC_143063.1:1079531-1233750 GCF_052426305.1 Pelodiscus sinensis
GGCACAGGGCTGGGCAGCGGGTGCTGAGCACTGTGCACTGGTCTCTTTGCAGCTGGTCTGGGCCACCTCCAGCCGGCTGGGCTGTGGGAAGCAGGTCTGCACCGTGGGCCAGGAGAGGAGAGAGGCTTTCGTCTGTGCCTACTTCCCAGGGTAAGGCCTCAGGGGTGCCGGCAGGCAGCCTCGCCAGGTCCCGCCGCCCTGCCCAGCCGGTGGGCGCCTGGGCCATGTCCTCAGCCCCCGTCTCCCCCGGCAGTCCCAGTGAGCCCACACCACCAGCCCTGCCAGCCTGTCAGCTGCCCCACCCCGCTGCAGAGTGAAAGCATCTACCCGGGATGCCTGTAGAAATGTGATGGGTGGGGTTTCTGGTGAAGGTGGGCGGGGCTTTGCAGAAAGCGGATGGTGCTTGTCATGGGTGTGGGAGGACCTGTGCCCCAGAGAAATAAAGGGGGAGGGGCTAACAAGGAAAGTGGGCGGGGCTCGTGATAGTGGGCGGAGCTCGGCCCCAAGTAGAAGGGAGAATGGGATGTGGGCCCCGGGAGCAGAAGGTGGGTGGAAGGGTCTGAGGTAGAAAACGGTGGGGCTTAAAACGATAGAAAGCGGGGGTTGGGCAGGAGGAGGTAAAAGTAGGTGGGGCTTACCATGAAAGAGGGTAAGACTTGGCCCTGGGGCGGGGCTTGGAAGCAGAAAGTGGGCGGGGCTAATCAGCCTGGGCAGCTCTCAGGTGGGGGGCTGTGTCTGAACCTCTGGTGGCAACAGAGCCAGCTGCCAGGCATGAGCCATGGGCCCGGCTGGGAAGCAGAGCGCCCCGGGCCTGCCTGCGACTGGGGCCGGCCCTGGCCCGGCAGCTCCAGCCTGTCTCCTCTGCCCCAGGGGGAACTGGCAGGTGAACGGGCAGACCATCGTGCCCTACAAGAAAGGAGCCTGGTGTTCACTCTGCACCTCTGCACACGCCGGCTGTTTCAAGTCGTGGGATCACAGGGGGGGGCTGTGTGGTGAGTGCCAGCTCCCCCCCCACCGCCGCTTTCTCCACCCACCCACGGGGCCCCCTCAAACGCCGATCCTGCCGGGCACCTGCCTGGGCACCTGCCATCTCACACTGCCTCGTGCTTTTCATGTGCGCAGAGGTCCCCAGGAACCCCTGCCGGATGAGCTGCAGGAACGGTGGGCGGCTGAACATAAGCACCTGCCACTGTGACTGCCCACCGGGGCACACAGGCCGCTATTGCCAAGGTGAGCGAGCGGCTGGCCGTCCTTGGGGCAGGTGCTCAGGGCGGACGCTGGCTCATCGGCACCGTGGGCAAGACAGCAGCATTGCACGACTGTTGTGTTGCATCACAAGCTAACGTGCATAGTGCTGGGGGCCTGGCGCGTGGGCGCTGCGTGGGCCTGGCACGTGGGCACTGGCGGGAGTGAGGGGCTCACAGCAGTGCCAGGCAAGGCAGAGAGGAACCGCGTGCGTGGGAGTGAGGGGCTTGTGACAGCTCCGTAACCGTCTGAATGGGGGCGGGGGGCTCGTGGTGGTGCCAGGCGGGGCAGAGAGGAACCATCTGCGTGGGGGCGGGGGGCTCGTGGTGGTGCCAGGCGGGGCAGAGAGGAACCATCTGCGTGGGGGCGGGGGGCTCGCGGTGGTGCCAGGCGGGGCAGAGAGGAACCGTCTGCGTGGGGCGGGGGGCTCGCGGTGGTGCCAGGCGGGGCAGAGAGGAACCATCTGCGTGGGGGTGGGAGGCTCGCGGTGGTGCCAGGCGGGGCAGAGAGGAACCATCTGAGTGGGGGCGGGGGGCTCGCGGTGGTGCCAGGCGGGGCAGAGAGGAACCATCTGCGTGGGGGCGGGAGGCTCGCGGTGGTGCCAGGCGGGGCAGAGAGGAACCATCTGCGTGGGGGCGGGGGGCTCGCGGTGGTGCCAGGCGGTGCAGAGAGGAACCATCTGCGTGGGGGCGGGGGGCTCGCGGTGGTGCCAGGCGGGGCAGAGAGGAACCATCTGCGTGGGGCGGGGGGCTCGCGGTGGTGCCAGGCGGTGCAGAGAGGAACCATCTGCGTGGGGGCGGGGGGCTCGCGGTGGTGCCAGGTGAGGCAGAGAGGAACCATCTGCGTGGGGGCGGGGGGCTCGCGGTGGTGCCAGGCGGGGCAGAGAGGAACCATCTGCGTGGGGGCGGGGGGCTCGCGGTGGTGCCAGGCGGGGCAGAGAGGAACCGTCTGCGTGGGGGCGGGGGGCTCGCGGTGGTGCCAGGCGGGGCAGAGAGGAACCGTCTGCGTGGAGCGGGGGGCTCGTGGTGGTGCCAGGCGGGGCAGAGAGGAACCATCTGCGTGGGGGCGGGGGGCTCGTGGTGGTGCCAGGCGGGGCAGAGAGGAACCATCTGTGTGGGGGCGGGGGGCTCGTGGTGGTGCCAGGCGGGGCAGAGAGGAACCATCTGCGTGGGGGCGGGGGGCTCGTGGTGGTGCCAGGCGGGGCAGAGAGGAACCATCTGTGTGGGGGCGGGGGGCTCGTGGTGGTGCCAGGCGGGGCAGAGAGGAACCATCTGAATGGGGGCGGGAGGCTCGCGGTGGTGCCAGGCGGGGCAGAGAGGAACCATCTGAATGGGGGCGGGAGGCTCGCGGTGGTGCCAGGCGGGGCAGAGAGGAACCATCTGCGTGGGGGCGGGGGGCTCGTGGTGGTGCCAGGCGGGGCAGAGAGGAACCATCTGCGTGGGGGCGGGAGGCTCGCGGTGGTGCCAGGCGGGGCAGAGAGGAACCATCTGTGTGGGGGCGGGAGGCTCGCGGTGGTGCCAGGCGGGGCAGAGAGGAACCGTCTGCGTGGGGGCGGGGGGCTCGCGGTGGTGCCAGGCGGGGCAGAGAGGAACCGTCTGCGTGGGGCGGGGGGCTCGTGGCGGTGCCAGGCGGGGCAGAGAGGAACCATCTGCGTGGGGGCGGGGGGCTCGCGGTGGTGCCAGGCAGGGCAGAGAGGAACCATCTGCGTGGGGGCGGGGGGCTCGCGGTGGTGCCAGGCGGGGCAGAGAGGAACCATCTGCGTGGGGGCGGGGGGCTCGCGGTGGTGCCAGGCAGGGCAGAGAGGAACCATCTGCGTGGGGGCGGGGGGCTCGCGGTGGTGCCAGGCGGGGCAGAGAGGAACCATCTGCGTGGGGGCGGGGGGCTCGCGGTGGTGCCAGGCAGGGCAGAGAGGAACCATCTGCGTGGGGGCGGGGGGCTCGCGGTGGTGCCAGGCGGGGCAGAGAGGAACCATCTGCGTGGGGGCGGGGGGCTCGCGGTGGTGCCAGGCAGGGCAGAGAGGAACCATCTGCGTGGGGCGGGGGGCTCGTGGTGGTGCCAGGCGGGGCAGAGAGGAACCATCTGCGTGGGGGCGGGGGGCTCGCGGTGGTGCCAGGCGGGGCAGAGAGGAACCATCTGCGTGGGGGCGGGGGGCTCGCGGTGGTGCCAGGCGGGGCAGAGAGGAGCCGCCTGCGGGGGGCGAGGGCTGATGGGCTCGCGGCGGCTCCGTAACCGCCTGTGTGTCTTGCAGTGAAATGCAGCATCCAGTGTCTCCATGGCCAGTTCCGGGAGGAGGAATGCTCCTGCCTCTGCGACATTGGCTACGGCGGCGCCGAGTGCGGCAGTGAGTCCGTCTCCGTCCCTGGTGCCAGGCTGTGGGTGAGGGGGGCAGGTTCCCACACATGCTCCAGAAGGGGCAGCTGCAGTCCCAGCCCTGGGCGAGGGCTCCTGGCCCCCTGCATGCCCTGTTGCATGCCGTTCCAGGCTGGGCACAGGCAGCCCATGGGGTCTCCTCGCAGCCCAGCCCAGCCTCTGCTTGCAGCCTTTGGCTTCTTGGCTGAGGGCCCTGAGCTCCCCCCAAGCCCCTCCGGGCCCCAGGACGCTCTGTCCTGGCCCCAATCCCAGACAGAGCCTGGGCCAGCCAGCCCACTGCGCCGCGTCTGGCTTCTGGGCAGCGTCCGGGCTGGGGGTGCCGATATCCCGCATTGGCCACAAACAGCGTCAGCCATCGCTCTGCCCCGAATCCAGGCCCATTTCCAGCTTCCGTTTGCAGCGCCCCTCCCTTTCCCCCCGGCCAGGCATGGGACCCAGCAAAGGCCTTGCTGGCCCACGCGGGAGGGGCCCCATGAGGGTGGCCAGGTGTCCGGGTTGAACCGGACAGTCCAGTATTTGAGCTTTCTGGTTGGGAAACACGTTGAGAAAACAGAGCGGGCGGGTGGTTTCCACCGACGGTGGGATGGCGATTGTGACGTCATGTCAGGCGTGTCCGGGCTGTCTGTTGAAGCCACCTGGCAACCTGCTGGCTCTGCGGGTGCGTCTGTGACAGGCAGTTCTGTGGCAGAGCGAGCCGCGTGTCGCCATGGCAGTGGAGCTGCAGCGGCGCCTTCTCGCGCCAGAGCGCCGGCCACAGAGGCCGTTACTCCGCGTAGAACGAGGTTACAGCTGTCGACAGATCTGCCATGTAGACACAGGTCTAGTTTTGTCGGCAGAACCCTGCAGTCTGGACACAGCCTGAGGGCCACAGAGCCTAGCGCTGCCCTGGGGGGCTGAACGGTGCAACACTTACTGGGCACCTGAATGAACTTCCCCCAAGCTGGGGATGCCGGGGCAGACCCCTTGAAGAGTCGCTGGCCTGCTTGGAGCCATGTCTGGCGCAACAGTGACCCCTGTGCGGGACCCTGGCCGTGCACGGTCCCCCTTCCCGTCCCATCCCCACTGCGGCCGGGGAGAAGCCTGGGCTGTCTCTCCTGCAGGCAGAGGCTGATCCGTTCGTCTCTCACAGCCAGGGTCCAGTTCCCCTTCCACACCTGCGACCTGCGGATAGACGGGGACTGCTTCCTGGTTTCCTCTGAGGCAGACACGTACTATGGAGCCAAAGCTAAATGCCAGGTAACCCCTCGGCAGCGCCTGCGCCAGCCTGTCACTGCTTGGCCCAGCTGCCAGGAGTCATCCACCTGCGGCCTTCTCTCAGGCCAGCGGCTTCCTGGACGAGGGACGCAAGCCCGGCTCTGGGCTCCCGCCCCCGCTTGGTGCCAGCAGCAGCGTCCCGGCACCTTTGCTCCCTGGGCAGGGTTGACACCGGGACGGGGATGGAGCTGAGGGCTGGCGGCAGGGCACATGAGGGCGCCGTCCCGCCTGGGTACCGGGCCTGTCGCACTGCTGCCCGGCTCTGGTTCCCTGCAGGAGAAAGGAGCGATGCTGGCCCACATCAGAAATCAGAAAGTGCAGGACATCCTGGCCTTTTACCTGGGGAGGCTGGAGCTCACCAATGAGGTGACGGAGCCGGATTTCGAGACCCGCAACTTCTGGATCGGTGAGCGACTGCGCCAGGGGCCCCAGGGCTGGGCACAGGCTTCCCCAAAGGCCCGGAGCCTGCGCAGGAGCAGGGTGCGTCTGTCAGGGCGCTGCCCGTGGAGAGCAGGCTCACCCAGCCAGCCCCGGGGGGCTGAGCGCTTGGTGCTACGGCCGCAGGCTGGAGCCCGTCTGGCCCGTGCCCGAGGTTACAGCAAATGGCAGCCCTGCCTTGAGCATCACAGGTCCCAGCTGACTGTCCCAACAGGGGCCTTCGCCTGTTCTCAGTGCTCTGCAGACTGGAGCTCATTTGTGCGCCCCATCGCTGCTGTTTCCTAGAGGCAGGGCCACCCGTGGGCCGCTGCCTGGCACAGGGTTCTCCGTCAGGCTGCTGCTGGAAATGCTGCTACATTCAGCAGAGCATTAACTCGCCCCATCCCCTGGGAGGGAGGTATCTGTGTTTCACAACTGGGGAAACTGAGGCACAGTGAGGCCAAGAGGGCCGGGGTCACCCAGGGAGTTGGGATTAGCACTCAGGCCGTTGTGATCCCTCAGCCCGTCAGTGGGTATGTGCTGCCTCGTGGCTAGTGTCTGGGTTGAAGGCTACTCGCTGGCTGCCTTGAGAGAGGGAAGGGGCTGGAGGAGGAAATGTGTGTGAGCAGCAGGGTCTGCGGTGGGCAGCTGCCCCATTGTGCCTGCCGTGGCGCTGGCCAGGGGGGCGCAGTGCAGTGTCCTCTGCGGATGAGGGAGCTGGGCTGTGCCAGGGCTCAAGACGGGGAGGGGGAGCAGGCCCCGAGCCACAGCGCCTGGCCTGGAGGTGTTCGGCCCGCCACAGGGCAGCGAGCGTGCAGCCCCGCCGCTGGAGTCAGCACAGCCCTGGGAAGCTCACCACTGGGAGCGTGGCTCAGTCTTCACTTGCTGGGGAATCGCTGAGGCAGTGCGGGGCTGATGACACACAGCTCAGCAGCTCTGATCCCATCCAGCGGGGGCCCTGCGGCTGAGGCTGCTGACTCACGTGGAAGGCTGCAGCCCACAGGGACCCGTGGTGGCGCGTGGCTGTTGCTGTGCCGGTGTGGGAGGGAGCCCGGTGACATCAGCCACGCTCCCTCATGTAGGTCTGACCTACAAAACCTCCAAGGACTTGTTCCGCTGGGACACGGGGACCCGAGACACCTTCACCAGCTTCGCGTTCGGCCAGCCAGACAGCCGGCGGTGAGTGACCTGGCTGGGCGCGGCAGGCCGCTTCCGCTCGCTCCTGTGTCCCCGCCCCCGCCCCGCGGCCAAGCGCTGTGCGGACAGAACAAAAGGGGGGCCCGGGGCCCACGGGGCAGGGCTGCCTGGGGGAAGCACGAGGGGGCTGGCGTGAAAATGGGGCAAGTGGGCGAGGGAGGCTGGTGTCACAGTCTGGTCCCAGGCAAATGGCCACAGCTCCAGAGCGAGGAGGCCAAGCGGCTGATGCTGGTGGGGGGAGGCTAGGGCGGGCATGGGGGGGGGGCGGAGGACAAGCGGCTGCTGATGGTGGGGGAAGGCTAGGGCGGGCTTGGGGGGGCCGGAGGCCAAGTGGCTACTGATGGTGGGGGGAGGCTAGGGCGGGCTTGGGGGGGCCGGAGGCCAAGTGGCTACTGATGGTGGGGGGAGGCTAGGGCGGGCATGGGGGGGGGCTGGAGGCCAAGCGGCTACTGATGGTGGGGGGAGGCTAGGGCGGGCTTGGGGGGGCCGGAGGCCAAGTGGCTACTGATGGTGGGGGGAGGCTAGGGCGGGCATGGGGGGGGGCTGGAGGCCAAGCGGCTACTGATGGTGGGGGGAGGCTAGGGCGGGCTTGGGGGGGGGCGGAGGACAAGCGGCTGCTGATGGTGGGGGGAGGCTAGGGCGGGCTTGGGGGGGCGGAGGACAAGCGGCTGCTGATGGTGGGGGGAGGCTAGGGCGGGCTTGGGGGGGCGGAGGACAAGCGGCTGCTGATGGTGGGGGGAGGCTAGGGCGGGCTTGGGGGGGGCGGAGGACAAGCGGCTGCTGATGGTGGGGGGAGGCTAGGGCGGGCTTGGGGGGGCGGAGGACAAGCGGCTGCTGATGGTGGGGGGAGGCTAGGGCGGGCTTGGGGGGGGCGGAGGACAAGCGGCTGCTGATGGTGGGGGGAGGCTAGGGCGGGCTTGGGGGGGCGGAGGACAAGCGGCTGCTGATGGTGGGGGGAGGCTAGGGCGGGCTTGGGGGGGCGGAGGACAAGCGGCTGCTGATGGTGGGGGGAGGCTAGGGCGGGCTTGGGGGGGCGGAGGACAAGCGGCTGCTGATGGTGGGGGGAGGCTAGGGCGGGCTTGGGGGGGCGGAGGACAAGCGGCTGCTGATGGTGGGGGGAGGCTAGGGCGGGCTTGGGGGGGCGGAGGACAAGCGGCTGCTGATGGTGGGGGGAGGCTAGGGCGGGCTTGGGGGGGCGGAGGACAAGCGGCTGCTGATGGTGGGGGGAGGCTAGGGCGGGCTTGGGGGGCGGAGGACAAGCGGCTGCTGATGGTGGGGGGAGGCTAGGGCGGGCTTGGGGGGGCGGAGGACAAGCGGCTGCTGATGGTGGGGGGAGGCTAGGGCGGGCTTGGGGGGCGGAGGACAAGCGGCTGCTGATGGTGGGGGGAGGCTAGGGCGGGCTTGGGGGGGCGGAGGACAAGCGGCTGCTGATGGTGGGGGGAGGCTAGGGCGGGCGTGGGGGGGCGGCTGCTGATGGCTGTGCTGTAGCAGGGTGCCGGGAGGCAGGTGAAGCCGCCGGGCTGGGGGCCGAGGGCCGGGATCTTGCAGCACGTTCAGGCTGGGTCAGAGCAGGGCTGGGTGCGCTGGACAGGGCAGCGGATGGAGGATGCAAAGGGGGAGAGACCAGACGGGGCCTTGTGCGAGACGTAGGCACAGCCAGGCTGTGAGGCCCTCTGGCCCGGGCCGTGCCCCATACCGCAACCCTCACGTCCCCTGCCCCCCATCCCCCCCGGCCCTGGAGCGCTGTGCCCCCCGCACTGGGCTCCTGCCCCCCCCCGGCCCTGGGAGCGCTGTGCCCCCCGCGCTGGGACTCCTGCCCCCCCCGGTCCTGGGAGCGCTGTGCCCCCCGGGACTCCTGCCCCCCCCCGGCCCTGGGAGCGCTGTGCCCCCCGGGACTCCTGCCCCCCCCGGCCCTGGGAGCGCTGTGCCCCCCGGGACTCCTGCCCCCCCCGGCCCTGGGAGCGCTGTGCCCCCCGCGCTGGGACTCCTGCCCCCCCCGGCCCTGGGAGCGCTGTGCCCCCCGCGCTGGGCTCCTGCCCCCCCGGCCCTGGGAGCGCTGTGCCCCCCGCGCTGGGACTCCTGCCCCCCCCGGCCCTGGGAGCGCTGTGCCCCCCGCGCTGGGACCGCTGTCCGCTGCTTCGCCTCAGGTTTGGGAACTGCGTTGAGCTCCAGGCTTCGGCTGCCTTCAACTGGAACGACCAGCGCTGCAAGACCCGCAACCGCTACCTCTGCCAGTTTGGTGAGCAGCCCCACTGCCCCCCCCCCCCGCTCTCGGCGAGGCCCCGAGCCTTCTGCCCCCCCCCCCCCCGCCCCCGGCGAGGCCCTCAGCCTTCTGCCCCCGCCCCCCCCCCCCGCCCTCGGCGAGGCCCTCAGCCTTCTGCCCCCGCCCCCCCGCCCTCGGCGAGGCCCTGAGCCTTCTGCCCCCGCCCCCCCCCCGCCCTCGGCGAGGCCCCGAGCCTTCTGCCCCCGCCCCCCCGCCCTCGGCGAGGCCCTCAGCCTTCTGCCCCTGCCCCCCCGCCCTCGGCGAGGCCCCGAGCCTTCTGCCCCCGCCCCCCCCCCGCCCTCGGCGAGGCCCTCAGCCTTCTGCCCGCGCCCTGCCTGCAGTGCCTGGTAGCTCTGTGCTCCCCCAGTCCCACGGGAGAGCCCCTGCCCTCCAGCCCAGAGCCGCTGCACTGCCAGCCCTGGGCTCCCCATGCAGGTCTGCCCCTGCCCCTCTCCCGACCCACAGCCCCTCTCGGCCGGGTAGCCCCGGGCCGCACGCTGGTTAGTGCTCGGGGCCGAGATCGAGCGTCCCCCGGGCCAGGCACACGGCAGCTGCCCTTCCCGGGCCCAGTCCGGGTCACAGGCCACTAGAGCCGGCCCAGCGCCTACCTCACCAACGGTTCACGGCCAAGTTTCTAAACCGCCCTGGGGCGCCCGGCTCGGACTGGCGTGCCCACCGCACAGCCTGCGCTGGCACCCTAGTGCCCACGTGCCCTTTCCTCTGGGCACAGCCTCCTGCCCTGCTCACTCCTGGGATTAGCCCTCCGGCTCCCCGGCCAGGTAGCGCTAACACTGGCTGTGACCCTCTGCAGCTCAGGAGCACGTCTCCTTGTGGCAGCCGGAGCCCTGAGCCTGCCCAGCGTCCGGCTGAGCGTGGCGGGTGCGATGTGGCTGCGACTGCTCCGCCAGGGCCGCCGCAGGACACGGCCCCAGCCATGCTGACACCAGGACCTGCCGTGCGCTCCGGGAGCTGCTTCCCTGGCTGGCCGTGGGGGCAGATCAACCTGCACAGCTGCCTGGGGGACCTGACTCCGCCACGTGGGGCTCCCTGGGGTGGGCCTCTGTCCACGGAGCACTGCAGCCCCCCCACGCATGGCCGCAGGGCAGCTGCTTGGTGTCCCCCCTTCCCTGGGCCGGAGGGAGCAGGGCGCCCCTGGGGTTCCCGGAGCCCATCCCTCCACGGCCAGGGCGGAACAGGGGTGACCATCCCGCTTCCCTGTGCAGCTCTGCTGGGGGAGGCAGCCTCCCGCGCCCCGTCGGCCCCCCACGGCCCAGCGCTCCCCCGGGGCCAGTCCCAGGCAGTTCTGCTCGGGCTTCTCCTCTCGCCCTGGGGCAGGACTGGCTCTTCCCGCTGCCGACGGGGCTGTGCTAATAAAGCCGCCGTCCTCCCGCTGCGCCCGCCGCCGGGCTGGCCTAGGAGGAGAATGGAGACTGGGAAAGCGCAGGGCCAGGGCCCGTCTCGGCCTGTGCCATGCTGCCTGCTGCGGCCATCGCGCCTCCCACTTCCCACTGCGGCTGCGCTGGGCCGGGGCCCCCTCCAGCCGCTGGGCCCCGGGGATCCGCTTCCCTCCCTCCGGGAAGCACCCTGCAAGGGCTAAGACCTCCCTCCGGAGCCGGGGGGCTCCAGGCCTCAGCCCGACTGCCCCGATGGCAGAAAGCCAGGGGGCTGGGGCCACGTTCTGCTGCTTGGGCTCACAATGGCCATTCAGGGCCTGTCCGGCCAGGAAGGCTCCCTGTTCTCCAGCCTAAAGAGCAGCACGGGGCCCCCAGCCAGGGCTCAGCCCCCATGCGGGGACCTAGCGAAAGGCAGGGGGCCGTCTGCTCTGGGACCCGGCCCTGCGCTGGGAGGTGAGGGTCCCCTGGCCCACCCACATGTGCTGCAGTGTCAGCTCCTTGCTGCGGTGTTTGGGTGGCGGGCGACCCCTGCTGGCCTCTGCCTGCGAGCACGGCCCAGCGGGGGGCTGCCTGGGTCCCCGAGACAAAGACCCCACCGGTCAGACGGGTGGGGGCAGCGAGGGAACTAGGGAAGTGAGTGTCGGGGGAAGGGCAGTCTGGGGCTGGAACCACGAGGGAGACAGACTGGGGGTGATGGGCCCTAACCCAAGGGGTGTGAACCACCCTGGCCCCGAACCCTGTAATCACCCACGTCTGTGCCGGGCTGTACCCTGGAGGGGCAATAAAACCTCGCTACTCTCCTGCTGGCGGAGCCTGTTCTTGCTGCTACCGGGGTGCAGGGTCAGGGGAACCCCGCCTCACGTCACACCACCTGCCTCAGTTTCCTGTCGAAAGGAGCAGTCCCTCAGTGCCACCATTCCTGACAGACACACAGTAACCCTGTAAAGTACAGCCCCTCTTCAGGGCCAGCGCTGCCCGGGCCCCCAGTGCCTTGGGCCCCATCCAGACCCTCCCTCTCCAGGCCTCCTGACTACCCAGCCCCACGGCAGGTCCCACCAAGAGAGCTCCCCTGGGTCTGCTCCCCAGTGTGCCCTGCCATCCCCTGGCCAGCCTGGATCCCCCCCTTGCCCCGGGCACTGTCCCGGCCATCCACCCATCAGGGACCCAGCATGGGGCTGCTCTCCCCTGCAATTCTGTGCCAGTCCCTCTGAACCCCGCTCTCTCCGCCCGCCGGGGCCTTCCCAGGCTCACCTGCCCCAGACTGGCCCAGCCTCCTCCCTCTTCAGCCCAGCTCAGTCACAGGGGTCTCCCTCTTTCCCAGCCCCCCTCCCTCCTGTGGGCAGAACAGGCCTTGATCTGGGGCCCCGGCTGCACAGAGACCCAGGCCTTGTTTTGTTCATGTGGGTCCTTAGTGCCAGGCTGCTGCAACCTAGCAACAGTCGCACCTGGCACTGCCCGAGTTACCTCTCGCAGGCCAGGGCACGGTGGCCCTGAGGACATGGCTTCCCGCCCAGTGCTGCTGCTGCGCCCTCACGCTGCCATGCCATGGCCCTGGTGTTTGTCAGCTGCCCCTGGCAAGGGCCCTCTGCCCATTGCTGGGAAGGGTGGGACGGGAGGCTGTCCTCTCTCCAAATCCCAGACCGGGTGGGTTGCTGGGTCATGAAGCCACACTGTGGTGGGAGAAGGGGTAGTCCGCAAGGCGAGGGGCAGGGCTGCCCAGCTGAATAGCAGAGTGCTCAGAGTGGAGAGCGTGTGTTTCAGCTGCACAGGCTTGAATGCAAACAACATTTATTCCGCACAAGGATGGAAAACTGCAAGGGTGTGCTGGAAATGGCCCTGGTTTTGATCAGGCTGCTGTGAATGTGGCTCTCTCAGCTGCGACCCACACAAGGCACAGTCCCAGTCCTGTTCTGCAGTCTCACGCAGCCAGCCCCTCCTTGTCCCTGAGCCCTGCTCTCATGATGGGCAGCTTCCAGGGAGCCCGGCGTGGGCTGGCTTGGGACGGCTGGCCTACAGCAGAAGCTTCCGACACCAGCCTGCGACCTCCCCAGGCTGGCTGCTTGTCACGGGCCAGTTCCATGGCAACCCTCTGACCACCCCTCTTGAGGCGCTCCAATTTCGATAATCCTTGGAGCGGCGCCGGCAGAGCCAGGGTTCCCCGACCGCAGGTAGTATTCTGCTCCTTCCCCGCTCGGAGTGCGGCCGGGGACGCCAGCCCTGAGGGGCCAGCTGCTAGTTCCTGCATGGCCCCAGATGGCTGCGTGGGTTGCCAGCTCCTCTTTGCAAAGCCCCACTGGCTTTTCATTTCTTTTGCCTTTTCAGTGCCGCTTTGTGTCTTGCTCAGCTGAGCGCGGCGGCATCTCGGCAGGGCGTGACCCCTGCTCTGCTGGTAAGACGCACACGGGACCCTTTCGGGGAAAGGCGCCGCTGTGTTTAGTGAGCTACTGGAGCAAAAGCGGCGCCTTTACACGTCCTCAGATTATTTATGCTGCCGGGCTGTCGTGGCGCGAGTCGATCTTATTGGCCAGGTAAGACTGAACACAAGTGAGGTTCCTCAATCACAATTCGAGGCTCCTCGGAGGCGTGGCTTGAAGGACCCAAAACAGGATCTCATGACTAAAGCCCCCGTTTTACACATTAGAGTTCTGGGGTTTGCAGTGTCCTGCTGCAAACATTCATCCTTAAAAGGTGTGAATCTCAGAGTTTCCCACCGTTGTCCTTTGCTGGCGGTTGTCATGCCCATCCTTAGCTCGTTAGCCCTTGGGGTGTCCACCTGTCTCCAGGGGTCGTCAATGCTGTGAGTTCAATTCTAGCCTCCAGCACACAGGCTGCGTCCTGGTTTTTTTCCAGCTTCTCCCCTCCTCTCGGACATTTGCTGTAGCTTTCCCCATGGCCCTAGCTCCGTACACACCCTCCACTCACGCCAAACAAGTCCCAGAGACTTTCCTGGTAACCCGTTTGCAGAGCGTCCGACAGGATTGCGCACCAAAGGGATGATCAAAATGATCTTACAGACCTTGGCTGCAGCGCAGACCCGAGGCCCAACGTCACTTGTAGAGCTGCCACGGAGCGAGACCTTGCAGCAACCCTGGTCTAGTCAGAAGAGGGCAAGAGCGAATCGCTGCACAGCCCTCACGCTCCTATGCCAACCTCTTGGCTACAGCCCCGCTCCGGGATGGCTTCCGTGTGCCTTCCAACTCCCTGGCTCTACAGCCATTCCCCGCGTTCCCGGGGAGTCAGCCAGCAGCCTCGGAGGCAATGTACCCCTTGCACCAGCAGCATTTCCAGCTGAGGCAGGAGAGCCCCCGCCCCCGTCGCCTCTTACTTCTCATGCCAGGAGGGGAGAGGCTGTCCAAGTGTGAGGCTACAAAGCTGGCCTGTCTCTGCAAGGCCAGTGAGAACGGGAGGCTCCCCGGAGCTGCACGGAGCCTCCCAGCCCAGCAAAGACCTGCCTCTCTGCTCAGTGCGGGCCGGTCCCAGGGCCTGACGGGCCCCTTCCGCCTTGGAGGGGAAATCAGCCGCAGGGCATCTGAGAGACTCCTCGTGTCACCTACTTCGTCCTGCTGTATCCACACCGGCCCAGGCACACAGAGCGCGCGCACGCCCTTTCAAAGGGATTTCGGGCCACACATCTGTGCTTAGTCCCACTGCCTCAAGAACTGACCCTAGTCAGTGTTATCCAGCCGGAACCCCCTTCGCATCGCACAGGTGGAGAAAACCCGGTGAGACAGCGCCTCCTGGTGGCCACTGCCACACCACCTGTAGCACAGGTCCAGTCCCCACCCGGGATGGGAGAAAAGAGAGAACAGGTGTTTGTCTCGCTGTTTCGTGCACCTCTGCAAGGACCTGACCCGCGCCAGGGACAGGTGCTGCAAGAAGCCGATCTACACCATTCCGCACGCCAGAGGCAAAGCCGCTGCCAGTGCATGTGCTGAGGTGAAGGGCTGGGCCCCCAGTGACCGGGCAGAGGGAACAGCTGGTCCGAATGGTGCCACTGAAAAGACAGAGCACTAGAAAGGAGGGGGCTCAAAGAGAGGCAAGGGCTCCTCAGCCCCTCATGTGCCGTGTCCGATACGCCATGCACACAGCAGGAAAGACTGAGTGCAGACGGCGCGGTGCCCAGGCGTTACAGCTAAGAGTGGCTTGTGCTCGGAGGACAGCAAGGGTGCGGTATCAGTACCCAGACTGCACAGCCAACTGCTCCAGGCTGGCAGACGTGTCTGCTGCTTGGGCCCGAGAAATTCTTTTTCTGTTCGTTCAGCCCTTACTGCAATAGCGGGTGGTAATCAGCTTCCTTTCAGGCTGACTGACAGAACAATTGCACCTGTGGAAACCAGGCACTGCCCAAAGCCTAGGCTGCTGAGAATTGGTGTGGTGGCAGTTGTGGGGGTACGTCTGTGTGAGTCAGAAAAGCCAGACATTTAGAAAAGCAACAGCAAGGCAAGGGGACAGCATGAAACGCTCTTGGAGCATGACTCAGAGTGAAAACCAAGAGAAATGGACCAGCTGGATTAGACTCAAACGTCTCTCTTCAGCCATGAAGTTAGCTCACAAGGTATTTGCAGTAAAAGCCGCAGAACTGTGTACAGAAACACAGGCAGCTAATAGAATGCTCAGATGGGTCCAAAGCCCTGAACATCTGTCAGCTGGCGCAACATGGGTCTTCTATCTCAGGCATGCCAGGGATCCCGCCACGAATGGGAAAAATGCAATTGTCCCACAGTGAAAAGAAAAACTGGAGCTGGTAAGATGCAAAAGTGCAGAGATAATGAAAGGGCAGAAGCAGCTACAGTGTAGAACGGGTCAGGTCTGTGATCAGGATCCCGGGCAGATACACATTGATCCATGTGATTGAATAAAGCCACCAAATGGGAACGTTATTCCATGGACGATATTGAAGCGGCAGCCGTATGGCCAGACACAGCCCGACGGCGCAGCCCCAGTGAGCACTGCCACCGCCTGCATGGGGCCGCTTACTGACACGCAGGGACATGTCTGCACGATCGGCCCCACACAGACAGCTTGAATGCGGGGTGCTTTCCAGAAGCCCCTGCCGCAGGTACTAAAGAAATACCCAGCCCCTGGCCTGCCCCCTGGCTACCTACTGCCAGCTGGCTGATTTCCTGTAGACCTCGTGGGCCTGCTGGCTCCGGCAGGGGGATCTGACGCTAGTGAGCAGAAATCCACAGCCCCGGAGACCCGCTGTGCCTAAGCGGAAAGGCAGAGCCGGCAGAGCGAGGTGACAGTTTGAGGTCACGCTGACTCTTTAGGGAAGCCATTTGTGCTTCAAGGGAAACCGGCTCATTCCAGAAAGGACGTGCTCACTGACATACCAGCCTCCATCCACTCCAGCCAGGAGGCCCTTTGGACAGCTCACGCCAGGGCCTTTGCAAAGGCACCGAAGGCGAGAGACACTTTGCAAGCAGCTCCTGAGCGCGGATGCTGTCGGGGCTCCTTGTGCAGGGCAGATAACTCCAGGAGTCCGAGTCCTCCGTCCCTTGGCAGCTGCGCTCCAGGTTTCAGCGTTCCTCCGCGATGTCCCGCTCCTGGGTCTCCCTTTGCCCAAGCCCTCCCCCAGGAGCTGATGCTCCGTCAAACCCTGCTGCTATTGCTGGCGCGAAAGCCAAGCCGGAAACAAATGCAACCCCTGCAATTGCCCCAGAAAGCGTACAGGGCTCCGTGACAGAGCCTGCCGCTTCCCCCGCTCCTGGCGGCACCTGCTGCAGCTTGCCAGCTTGCCAGGCAGGTCTTCGGTGGTTCAGCCCTTTGGCCTCCCACCCGGGAGGGCCTCCTCCGTCCCTTGGCAGCTGCGCTCCCTGTGGCTTCTCCCGCCACACTGTTGCTACTGCGCTGGCCCGAGCTCATGCCCAAGACACTCTCGTGTCAGTGCTCCCGCTAATGGTTTCCATCCTCGTGCGGAATACATTGTGCTAGGTGCACTGAGGCATGTGCACCACCCACGGAAACGCCGGCTGCTGGTGCAGGTGCTTTGGGCACTCTGGATAATGTCCCTGCAGGCCTTGCTCTGAGGAATGATGGGCTCCTGGCTGCCATGGCTGGCTTCTCGTGAGCTGAGGTCTCAGGCTGGAGCCCCGGGGGTCTCCAGACGGGTGCTCTTGTTGCAGGAGGCCTATTCCACGGGGACGAGGCTCTGCGGGATCTGCCCAGAGAAGCACCCCGGGCCTCGGACACACATTGCACTGGGAAATGGGAGATTCCAAACTCCTGCCAAGGTTCCTTCACAGCCCTGACCCCAAGACTCTGACGTCCCTTGGGTTGACTGGTACTTTAGGTATTTAAATAGATGGAGTAAGCATGGTGCAAAGGTGCTGGATGGGCGGGGTCCGGCCACAGCTCCTGTCCCAGCCAGAATCAGCCCCTCAGGAGCCAGAGGGAGCTCTGTCTCCAGGGCCAACGTGCACTCCAGCTGCCCATCCATGAGAGCTCCTCCTGGCCCTGGCGAATGGAGGATGCTGTGACCATGGGGCCTATCTCCTCTCCTCCCTGCTCACGCAGCTGGGCAGAGCTCCTCTGGGCGGCGCCCACTGGCCCCATCCACAGCTTCGAGGAGCGGCGGGCGTGGTCCGGGCTTCTCTGCTCGGTGTCCCCTCATTTGAACCCTTTGACCACGCCCCTGACCCGGTTTTTCATTATTTGTCCCCCGGAATCAACTGAAGCCTGGGTCCAGTTGTCCCTCTTGCAAGGCTGGTGGAGAGACTTTTAGAAGTGGGGGGGCTGGCACCCCCCCTTGGGTTTCAAATAGTTCCTGGGGGGGGACGCCAGAGCGGACGTGCAAGTGGTTGCTGGTGTTTGTGTGAGTGCTTGGGATCTGTGGATGGTTGGGGGCGTGTAACCGGGGCAGATTTCTGTCTCACAAGTTGCAATAACTTGTTAGTGCAACTGAAGAGCGATGTGTCCACATCTGTAGCAGGCTGCGCTCAGAGGCCAGCAGGCCTAGTGGGCAGACTGGGCTCGACTTGCCGACTAAGGGCTGAAGCGGCCAAGCCCTCCTGCTCCACTGGTCCCAGCCCAAGGCCCAAAGGAGAGCAGAGTGCAGTGTCTTGGACCCCTCCTCCTGGTGCTCCTGAGCAGCCTCTTCCAGGCCATTTCCTGGCCCCTGGGCCTTACCTCTCCCCAGTGGCTCACTTGGGGCTTCCAGCCTTTGGACAGCCTCTCTGGCCCCCTCTTCCCCCCTTGCCTGTCAGCATCCCCCTTCCAATGCATCCTTCCCCCCTAGGCCTGCAAAGCCCTCCCACCCCCAGCCCTCTTCCACCGCCTGGGCCTGCCTGCCCGCCCCAGGACCAAGCACCACCCAGCGCATCCCTGGCAGGCGCCTGTCCCCAGAGATGGAGACTGGCGACGGATTCCGGTGTTCCCCCCCGGCAGGGCTGTTCCTAGTACCCGCCCCGCAATCTGGGCCACAGCCTCCCCCGGCTCAGGAGACCCTTTTGTGGCTCTTCTCTGGGCCTTCTGCCCTGGTCCTGCCCCAGTGCTGGGCCCTACACTCCAGCTGAGGCCTAGCGGGGGACAGAGCGGGGGGGGGGGGCTTGCTTAGCACCCGGGGCCATGCACCCGCAGGGGCTCGGCTTTCCTGGCACGGTGCCACGTGGGGAGGGGGGTCTCGGGCAGGGAGCCAGCCTGGCAGCCCTGCCCCCCCGCCCCTCACTGCCCTACGCTCATGGTCCAGAAATACCCCGCCCCCCACGCGCCGCTTCGCGCGTAGCCCTGCCCGTAACCACTAGGGGAGCTGGTACGTTGCCGTGGCCCAGCCCAGCCTGCTCCGTCGCGGCGCCTGCGAGCCCCGAGCCCCCCGCTGCAGCAGCCTGGCCCGGGGCATGACGCTGTTCGGCGGCGAGGAGGCGCGCTGGAGATGTGAGTCGGGGCCCGCTGCCCCCGGGGCTGCACCCTGCGGGGCGGGGGCCTTCTCCGCGCGGGGCCCCCCCCCCCGGCCTGCCGCGCTTTGTTTGCGGGAAGGAAGCGGCGCAGCCCAGGTGTGGCGCAGGAAAGCGGGCTGGGCGGTTCCCACGGGCTGGGGGATGCGGGCGGGGGGGCTCCCCTCCCCGCTGGGTTCTCGGGGCAGAGAACGGGGGGGCCTTTCCCGGGCACAATGGATCCCGCTTCCCGGGCGGGTCCCGCGGGCGCGCTGGGAAAATGCGCCCTGCGCTTCGCGGCCCGCCGGAGCTGGAGCCATCTTGTGCGGGGGGGCAGAGCGGAGGCGCCGGCCGGAGGGGGCACCGGAGAGCAGCGAGTCCCCCGGAGGGGGGGGGCGCCCCGCCCTTGTGGCGCCGGGGGAGCGAGCGCTGCGCCCTAGGAACAGCTGGACACCGGGCGCCGCAGCAGCCTGCAGGGTCCGACGCGGGGGAGAGGGGCCCGCGGGTGCCTGGAGTTTCCCAGCGCTTTGAGCCGGGGCGCAGCGGAGCGCGGGCCTGGCGAAGGCGTTTTCAACATGGCAGAGCCGGGGCTGCACCGTGACCCCGGCTCTTCCTGTGCGCCCGGCGATCTGGCGGGGGGGAGGTGGCAGATGCTGCGGGTGACGGGATCGCTCAGTGAGCTAGGCGGGGAGCGGCACAGGGCCGGGGGAGGGAGCGGCAGCAGTGTGGGGTGTGCTGTGCTAGACGGAAATCACTGGGGCGTCTCGGACACTTTGGGGGGCTGTACATTAGCTGGGACAACTCGAGGGAAAGGTCGCGGGTGTTACAACCGCACTGCAAGACCCATAAGAGCGGCCGGACTGGGTCAGACCAAAGGTCCATCTGGCCCAGTGTCCTGTCTGCCGACAGTGGCCAGCGCCAGGTGCCCCAGAGAGGGTGGACCGAAGACAATGATCAAGCGATTTGTCTCCTGCCATCCCTCTCCAGCCTCTGACAAACAGAGGCCAAGGACACCATTTTATCCCCTGGCTAATAGCCTTTTATGGACCTAACCCCCATGAATTTATCCAGCTTCTCTTTAAACTCTATTACAGTCCTAGCCTTCACCGCCTCCTCTGGCAAGGAGTTCCACAGGTTGACTGTGCGACCCATCTTGCAGTGTCACCACACAGCATGCCCAACAGTCATGGCTGCCCCAGAGCATTATGTGACTCCTAAGGCATCTCCTCATAGTGGCCAGCTGGAGTCTGGGGATGCACCCAAATGCAAGGCACGGCCCTTGTGGGAGGGAGTTAGGAGGACTGGCTGAAGCGGGGCAGCTGCATGGCTTGCGGCTCCCCCGCCAAACTGGAGAGAATTTGTCATAGGCTTTCCAGGTTCAGCTGGACCTGAGCTAACACCCTCAGCCTAGCCCCACTATGGCCTGGGCTTGCAAAGTGACCGGGACAGCTTCTGTGCCGACACGCTCACGGTGCCCCTTCCTTAGCATGGCTGGGCGCAACCTGGAGCAGGCTAATCTGGGCCCCCACCATAAGGGGGAGAAACCGGAGAGTCCAGGCGCCTGTTGACTACAGGGCACAACACAGGAGACAGCGGGAATGGGGTGAGGTCAGAGGTTGAAAATCAAGGCAGCAGGATGGGACGCCCAGGAGGGAAACCAGAGCCCGCCCGTTGCCCCTCAGAGGTGTTCAGGAAATCAGGAACTGCCCCGGCGCACGGGCAGCAAGGCTCTGAGAACGGGCTCCCGCCACAGGGCAGCCCCCCCCCCAGCTCAGCCGCCTCCTGAAGAGTGGCTCAGGGACAGAACCACAGAACCCCAGGGCTGGCCGAGACCCCAGGAAGCATCGAGTCCAGCCCCCCGCCCAAGGCAGGACCAGCCCCAGCGAAATCAGGGCAGTGTCAGGCTGGGACTGAAACACCCCTAGGGATGGACATTCCCCCTGCCCCTCCCCCCAGGGAACCCAGCCCAGCGCTTCCCCACCCGCCTCGGGAAATCGTTTTTCCTACTATCCAACCTAGACCCCCTGCTGCAGCGTGAGCCCATTGTGCCTTGTTCTGCATCCGCCCCACGGAGACCAGCCTCTCGCCAGCCTCTCTGGAACCCCCTGCAGGGAGCTGCGGGCTCCCCCCCCCCCCCTGCTCTTCTGCAGACTGAACAGACCCAGCTCCCTCAGCTCTCCTTGTCGGCCATGCGCTCCAGCATTTGGGATGGGGTTTGCTTAGCGTAGGAGGGAGGAGAGGTGCAGCCACAGCCTGGGTCCCAGGCTCCCTCCCTCTGGAGGAGCTGACGAATGCCCCTGGGGGTGCAGGCTCCGCGAGCCGGGTTCCCTGCCGCTTCCAGGTCAGCACTTGGCGTGGAAGTGGGACGAGATTGAGGAGGAGCAAGCGGCAAAACGGTGTCGCGGGGCAGGAACGGGCCCTGACCTGGGTCTGGCGCTCCAGAGCCTGGCTCCTCGTGCGACGTCTGAGTAAAGGTCCAGCTGGCTCGGCGGCCCCAGAGCTCAGGAGCACGGTGGCCTAGTCGCTGTGGTCAGCAGCGCCAGGCCAGGCCGCCTCGCCGGGCTCGTTCTTCCTGCCACAGGCAAAGCGAGGCCAACGGACAAGGCCGGGTAGCAAGCAGGCCCCTCCTTCCCGGCTGTGGGCTGGACGGCAGCACCCGGCCAGGGGAGGGCGAGCGATCCCTAGCCTAGGCCGCCACGCCCGGGAGGGCTCTTAGGCCCGAGTCGCTCCCTGGAGCCAGAGCCCTGCGACTGGGTCGTGCTTGCACCTCAGCTTGGGGCTCCTGTGTGGCAGGCGCAGCGGCGCGGAAGCGGCAGGGTTCAGGTTTTGCTCTACATGGGGCCAGGAGGGGGCGGAAGGTGAGCAGAGAAACCCCCCAGCGCTCCGGAGCCAGGAGACTGTGTTCTGAGAGTTTGCTCCTGTGCGTCACCACAACCGGACGAGTCGGCCCCTCGGTGCCCGACGGACCGACCCCTCGGAGCCCCCACGGCCCCTCGGTGCCCCCACGGCCCCATGGTGCCCGACTGACCGACCCCTCAGTGCCCCCACGGCCCCTCGGTGCCCGACGGACCGACCCCTCGGAGCCCCCACGGCCCCTCGGTGCCCGACAGACCGACCCCTCGGAGCCCCCACGGCCCCTCGGTGCCCGACCGCTACCGGCCCCTCGGTGCCCGACTGCTACCGGCCCCACGGCCCCTCGGTGCCCGACTGACCGACCCCTCGGAGCCCCCCCGGCCCCTCAGTGCCCGACTGCTACCGGCCCCACGGCCCCTCGGAGCCCCCACGGCCCCTCAGTGCCCGACTGCTACCGGCCCCACGGCCCCTCGGAGCCCCCACGGCCCCTCAGTGCCCGACTGCTACCGGCCCCACGGCCCCTCGGTGCCCGACTGCTACCGGCCCCTCGGTGCCCGACTGCTACCGGCCCCTCGGTGCCCGACTGCTACCGGCCCCACGGCCCCTCGGAGCCCCCACGGCCCCTCGGTTCCCGACTGCTACCGGCCCCACGGCCCCTCGGTGCCCCCACGGCCCCTCGGTGCCCGACTGCTACCGGCCCCTCGGTGCCCCCACGGCCCCTCGGTGCCCGACGGACCAACCTCTCGGAGCCCCCACGGCCCCTCGGTGCCCGACTGCTACCGGCCCCTCGGTGCCCCCACGGCCCCTCGGTGCCCGACTGCTACCGGCCCCACGGCCCCTCGGTGCCCCCACGGCCCCTCGGTGCCCGACTGCCACTGGCCTGGCCCCGCCTCGCCTCAGTGCCCCCATTACCCCAGTGCCCGAGTGCCACGACCCGCCTCTCACTAAGGCAGTTTGAAGTCGCTGGCCACGGAGGGGCTTGTGGGCGGAGGGAGGACTCTCGTGAGTATGGGCTTGTTGCTGGACGCTGCCTTTGGGGGGTTCAGGTCTGTATTGTAGACAAGGCCGCAGTGCTGCTCCCGTGTTCCTGTGCGATGCCCAGTCGCTCCCACAGCCCGCCCCATTGCCGGCAGACGTCCCGCCGGACAGTCGGGTCACCGGGTGTCCGGTGTTCAACCCGACAGTCTGGTTTTTGGGCCCTCTGGTAAGAAAATGCAGAGCACCCTGGAGATGTGCCATGTCCGGTATCGTCTGGTTCTCCGGCTGGGCGCCCGTCGGAAGCCTGGGGGGAGTGGCTGGGAGGCCACCCCCCCGATCTCCCCCGGCCAACCCCGCTGCCCCGACCCCCCCCCGACCAGCCCTGCTTCCCGCTGGCTGCCCCCCATCTCACCCCGGCCAACCCCGCTGCCCCGACCCTCCGCCCCCCGACCAGCCCTGCTTCCCGCTGGCTGCCCCCCATCTCACCCCGGCCAACCCTGCTGCCCCTGACCCCCCCCCCCCCCCGACCAGTCCTGCTTCCCGCTGGCTGCCCCCCCCCCTCCATCTCCCCCGGCCAACCCTGCTGCCCCTGCCCCCCCCCCCCGACCAGCCCTGCTTCCCGCTGGCTGCCCCCCATCTCACCCCGGCCAACCCTGCTGCCCCTGACCCCCCCCCCGACCAGTCCTGCTTCCTGCTGGCTGCTCCCCCTCCATCTCCCCCGGCCAACCCTGCTGCCCCTGACCCCCCCCCCCCCGACCAGTCCTGCTTCCTGCTGGCTGCTCCCCCCTCCATCTCCCCCGGCCAACCCTGCTGCCCCTGACCCCCCCCCCGACCACCCCTGCTTCCTGCTGGCTGCCCCCCCCCTCCATCTCCCCCGGCCAACCCTGTTGCCCCTGATCCCCCCGACCAGCCCTGCTTCCTGCTGGCTGCCCCCCCCTCCATCTCCCCCGGCCAACCCTGCTGCCCCTGACCCCCCCCCCCCCGACCAGCCCTGCTTCCTGCTGGCTGCCCCCCCCTCCATCTCCCCCGGCCAACCCTGCTGCCCCTGACCCCCCCCCCGACCAGCCCTGCTTCCTGCTGGCTGCCCCCCCCTCCATCTCCCCCGGCCAACCCTGCTGCCCCTACCCCCCCCGACCAGCCCTGCTTCCTGCTGGCTGCCCCCCCTCTCCATCTCCCCTGGCCAACCCTGCTGCCCCTGACCCCCCCCCCGACCAGCCCTGCTTCCTGCTGGCTGCCCCCCCCTCCATCTCCCCCGGCCAACCCTGTTGCCCCTGATCCCCCCGACCAGCCCTGCTTCCCGCTGGCTGCCCCCCCCATCTCCCCCGGCCAACCCTGCTGCCCCTGACCCCCCCCCCCCCCCCCGACCAGTCCTGCTTCCTGCTGGCTGCCCCCCCCCTCCATCTCCCCCAGCCAACCCTGCTGCCCCTGACCCCCCCGACCAGCCCTGCTTCCTGCTGGCTGCCCCCCCCTCCATCTCCCCCGGCCAACCCTGCTGCCCCTGACCCCCCCCCCCCGACCAGCCCTGCTTCCTGCTGGCTGCCCCCCCCCTCCATCTCCCCCGGCCAACCCTGCTGCCCCTGACCCCCCCCCCCCCGACCAGCCCTGCTTCCTGCTGGCTGCCCCCCCCTCCATCTCCCCCGGCCAACCCTGCTGCCCCTACCCCCCCCGACCAACCCTGCTTCCTGCTGGCTGCCCCCCCTCTCCATCTCCCCTGGCCAACCCTGCTGCCCCTGACCCCCCCCGACCAGCCCTGCTTCCTGCTGGCTGCCCCCCTTTTCCATCTCCCCCGGCCAACTCTGCTGCCCCTGACCCTCCCCCCCCGACCAGCCCTGCTTCCTGCTGGCTGCCCCCCCTCTCCATCTCCCCCGGCCAACCCTGCTGCCCCTGACCCCCCCGACCAGCCCTGCTTCCCACCGGCCGCCCCCTCATCTCCCCCATCCAGCCCCGTGCCCTCCCTGTCCCCCGCCAGCCCTGCTTCCTATTCCCCCTCCCCTCCTGGCCACTCCCTCCCGACCCCGGATCAAGTGTGTCCGGTATTTTTTCTGACGCTACCAGGCAGACAGTCCTTGGCTTTGCCGCTCGCTGCCCGTTCCGTTGGGTACCGTTGCGTGTGCTTGTGATGTGGACACTTGCCCTCTGGGAACTAGAGTGAGAACCGAGAGACCAGTGTCAGCACCAACCTCTGCTGCAGGTCCAATAGGTAACTGTAGATTTTGGGCGTCCGGGACAACTAGAGCATGACCCGGTCGAGGAGGTAACGTAAAATGTGGACTCGTTGGAGAGGGCCAGTGGAGGGAAGCCAGGGGCTGGAGCATGTGGCCTGCGAGGAGAGGCTGAGGGGTTTGGGCTTGTTCAGTCTGCAGAAGAGCAGAGTGGGGGGGTTTGAGAGCAGCCTGCGACTCTCGGAAGGGGGTTCCAAAGAGGCTGGCGAGTGGCTGGTCTCCGTGGGGGCAGGTGGCTGAACAAGGCGCAACGGGCTCACGTTGGGGGGGGATCTGGGCTGGATATTAGCAGGGCTCGACAAGCAATACAGTCTCCAGCCCGTGGCGCGTAGATTTCAGCCGCGCGGCCCGTTCGTTCGCGGCGCACGCATGCGCATTGCGGCCCTTGCACACGCGCAGAACGGGGCTGGCGAGCGGTTTTCGCCGCCGTCCGTCAAGCCCTGGATAGTGGGACAAACTCTTTCCCTAGGCGGGTGGGAAGCGCTGGGCTGGGTTCCCTGGGGGGGTGGGATCTCCATTCCTAGAGGTGTTTCAGTCCCGGCTTGACCAAACCCTGGCTGGGAGATTGAGTTGGGTCGTCCTGCTTTGGGAGGGGGCTGGACGCGATGCCTCCTGGGGTCTCTGCCTGCCCTGGGTTCTAGGATTCAGCAAAGGACGCAGGAGTGACCCGGGCTTTTCCTGCCCTGCACGTCTCATTTCTCAGCCGTGTACGCAGGAGGCCGCGTTTGGAAGCAAGAGGAGTGCGCTAGCCCTGGGAGGAGAGCGGGGCTGTGAGCAATGAGGGCAGCTTTAAAAAGATGAGCTCTAGCCCGGCCCTTCCCCTCCCCCCAAAAAATCTTGCTCATGCTTTTAAACACAAGTAGATCTGTTTAGAGGTTAAGAAAGTATTTGCCAGAGCGACTCTCAAAATATAGATTCTGATGCTCTGCTCTGGATATTACATTGACTCTGAAGCCCTGAAGAAAGGGTATTGAAATGCCGCCAGTGGCAGTGGAGAGCTGGGTTCCAGTGGCAAGGAGTTGAAGGAAAACCTCATGTGAGTGAAACGCTCCACAGTCTGCCAGCCAGTGAGACAGAGTAAGATGCTGCTCCACGTAAGAGTGGTCCAGCCTGGCCTTCAGTTTCACATGACACTACGTTGGGCTAGTTGCTTGCAGCAGCAATTGGAGCTAGTGCTGGTGAATCAGAGAGGCTGGAAACGGGCAGAACATACAAGGAGACTCCACTTGGAACGCAGTGCAGAGTGACCTGGGGAGGGAGACTCAGCAGGCAGGGCTGCTGAAGGAGACTGCGAAGTGACGTGGCAGATCAGAGCGGCGTGGCAGAGGATGGCGTGGTGCACGTAGTCCCGATCTGCAGGCTGCACCTGGAATAGCACGTTCAGTTCCGGACACTTGGTTCCCAGAAGAGAGAGTGACAAACTGGAAGGGATTCAGAGAAGAGGAGCAAAAGTGTTGGGCCAGACAGGTCGGAAAAGAGCTAAATATAGAGCGTGGCTAAGGTGGGACATGACAGCAGCCCGCAGCAATGGAGCCTGGTGGAGGGCAGAGAGATGGCGTGGGACAGGTTTCCTAGTGCAGGAAGAAACCTGTTGCTTCAAACCAGATGGGACAGAGCCCTGGAGAATCTGCTTTAGAGCAGGGCTGCTCCACGTGCGGCCCGTGGGCCATATGCAGCCCGTTTGTCTGTGGCCCGCGGGGTGGTTTGGGATACACAGAGCTCAACACGCAGCCCGCGGGTGGCCTCCACTGGGGACGCTCCACGGTGGCGCGGCAGGGCAAGCACTGAGAGATGCCAGCGGGCGGGCTGGCTGGACCAGACGGGCACAGGGTGTCGGTGTTTCTAGCCCCCGGGGAGGAGGCGCCGGGGCATTGTGGGACGTGCTGGCTGCTTAGCCTGGTGGGCAGAGCCTGAGAGGTGCTGACTGGCTCCTACTGGCCACGTCTGGGTCTGGTGCCATGGCTTAAGGCTTCTCTTTGTATTCATTCCCATCAGTGTGAAAGAAGCTGTGTGCATATATTTGCATGTATATGCAGCCACACTTCCGTTGCGGCCCTCGGCATGTGCTGTGAGTGTGCTCGTGGCCCCTGGGGCTTCCAAAGTTGAGCAGCCCTGTTCTAGAGGACAGTCCTGCCCTGCAGGGAAAGAGGCGAGATGGCCCGAGAAATGGGCCCGAAACAGGCACTCCAAAACTCGCATCCCAGTCCCTGTTTTCACAGCTAGCCTTTCCTCTCCCGTGGGCTGAACCGTGGGTCCCAAGCGGTGGCTACGAATCTCACAGCTTTGTTTCGGTTTTCGTCAAGAAGATGGATGGTGACGGGTGCCTGCCATCGTGAATGCTAGTGGGAAGGGGGTAGGTTGAGAAGTTAAAATTAAAAAAAAAGTTAAAAATTACTTAGAAAAGTGAGATGTCTGTAAATCACCAGGGCCAGATGAAATGCACCTAGAATACTCAGGGAGCTGGTAGAGGCGGTATCTGAGCCTTTAGCTCTCATCTCTGGAAAATCATGGGAGACGGGAGAGATTCCAGAGGACTGGAAAAGGGCAAATATGGTGCCCATCTATAAAAAGAGAAATAAGAACAACTCAGGACCAGTCAGTTTAACTTCTGTGCCAGGGAAGATAATGGAGCAAGTAATGAAGGAAATCACCTGTAAACACTTGGAAAGTGGCACGGTGATAGGGAACAGCCAGAATGGATTTGTAAAGAACAAATCATGTCAAACCAATCTGATAGCTTTCTTTGCTAGGATAACGAGTCTTGTGGATAAGGGAGAAGTGGCGGACATGGTTTACCTAGACTTTAGTAAAGCATTGGACATGGTCTTGCATGGCCTTCTTATCAATAAACTAGGGAAAAGCAACCTAGATGGGGCTACTATAAGGTGGGTGAATAACTGGCTGGATAATCGTTCACAGAGAGTAGCTATTAACAATTCACAATCCTGCTGGAACAAGTGGGGTTCCGCAGGGGTCTGTTTTGGGACCGGCTCTGTTCAATTATCTTCATCAACCATTTAGATGATGGCATAGAGAGTACACTTGTTATGTTTGCAGATGATCCCAAGCTGGGAGGGGTGGCGAGTGCTCTGGAGGGCAGGGTCAGAATTCCAAATGATCTGGACAAACTGGAGAAATGGTCGGAGGTAAACAGGATGAAGTTCAATAAGGACCAATGCAAAGTGCTCCCCTTAGGAAGGAACCGTCCGTTTCACACATACAGAACGGGAAGTGATTGTCTAGGAAGAAGTACTGCTGAAAGGGATCTAGGGGTCAGAGTGGATGACAAGCTAAATATGAGTCAGCAGTATGATGCTGTTGCAAAAAAAGCAAACATGATTCTGGGCTGCATTAACCCGAGTGTTGTGAGCAAGACACGAGAAGTCATTCTTCCACTCTACTCTGCGCTGATCAGGCCTCAGCTGGAGTATTGTCCAGTTCTGGGCACCACATTTCAAGAAAGATGTGGAGAAATTGGAGAAGGTCCAGCAACAAAAATGATTAATGGTCTAGAAAACACGACCTCTGAGGGACGACTGAAAGAATTGGGTTTGTTTAGTCTGGAAAAGAGAAGATTGAGGGGGGACATGATAGCGGTTTTCAAGCATCTAAAAGGGTGTCACAAGGAGGAGGGAAAAAAATGTGTTCTCCTTGTCCTCTGAGGATAGAACAAGAAGCAATGGGCTTAAACTGCAGCAAAGGAGGTTTAGGTTGGACATTAGGAAAATCTTGAGATATTGAAGAGCAGGTTAGACAGACATCTCTCAGGGATGGTCTAGTCCAGTGTTTCTCAACCTTTGTTTTTTAATAAAGTACCCTTTTAAAAAAAAGTGCCACCAGTCCCTACAGTTTTCAGACACACACAGTTTTTTTTTTTAAACTGTTGCAACACATTTGTTTAAACAACTTAATCATAGCCGGGCGGGCAATTCACTTTTCGGGTGTAAAAAGTCCACAAATAGTAAAGCTCTGTAAAACTTAAATCAAAAATTCAGTTTTCTCCCTATGTCTGTGGTGTTGGTGTGCCCCCCAGACGTCTCTCGTGTACCCCAAGGGGACTCGCACCGCTGGTTGAGAAACACTGGTCTAGATGGTGCTTGGTCCTGCCAGGAGGGCAGGGGTTTGGACTCAGTGACCTTTCGAGGTCCCTTCAAGTTCTATGATCTTGGGGCCACCCAGGTTGGGGAAGAATAACCCCAACTATACGTACAGTATGATGGGGGCTAATTTGGCTACGACAAATCAGGAAAGAGATCTTGGAGTTATCGTGGACAGTTCTCTGAAAACTTCCACACAGAGTGCAGCGGTGGTCAAAAAGGCAAATGGGATGCTAGGAATTATTAGGAAAGGGATAGAAAATAAGACCCAGAATATCTTACTGCCCCTGTATAAAACTATGGTACGCCTACATCTTGAATACTGTGTACAGGTGTGGTCTCCTCACCTCAAAAAAGATATTTTGGCCTTGGAAAGGGTTCAGAAAAGGGCAACTAAAATGATTAGGGGTTTGGAACGGGTCCCATATGAGGAGAGGCTAAAGAGACTGGGACTTTTCAGTTTAGAAAAGAGGAGACCGAGGGGGGATATGATAGAGGTCTATAAAATCATGAGTGGTGTGGAGAGGGCTGATAAAGAAAAGTTCTTCATTAGTTCCCATAATAGAAGAACTAGAGGACACCAAATGAAATTAATGGGTAGCAGGTTTAAAACTAATAAAAGGAAGTTCTTCTTCACGCAGCATGTAGTCAACCTGTGGAACTCCTTGCCAGAGGAGGCGGTGAAGGCTAGGACTGTAATAGAGTTTAAAGAGAAGCTAGATAATTTCATGGAGGTTAGGTCCATAAAAGGCTATTAGCCAGGGGATACAATGGTGTCCTTGGCCTCTGTTTGTCAGAGGCTGGAGAGGGATGGCAGGAGACAAATCGCTTGATCATTGTCTTCGGTCCACCCTCTCTGGGGCACCTGGTGCTGGCCACTGTCGGCAGACAGGATACTGGGCTAGATGGACCTTTGGTCTGACCCAGTCCGGCCGTTCTTATGTTCAGGTTTATTATTCAGAAGCATGTTGGCTAATCTCGTGGCCCGTTCCCCGAGACAGCCAACCCTTTGCCGCCTCCCTGCTGTTGTGTGTGGCCATGGGGCGAATGCCTCCCTGCCCCAAGGAGCGTGCAGTCTGCATAGACAAGGCCGCAGGGCTGTAACTTGCCAAAGGGGACAAGGATCAGGAACAGAACCTAATTCTCCTGCGTCCCAGTCCAGTGCCCTGCTGGGATGAGAGTCTGGGAGCAGCAGCACTAGATGGCAGTGGGGGTCCCTGTATCAGTCCTCCCTTGGGGGCTGCTTGGGGCCTGCCCAAATGCCACAGCCACAGCTCCTGGTTGCCCGGGGCCGTGGGGAGGGATGGCCCGGCCTCCCACCGCACCAGGCTCCAAACCAGTCGTCTGGCAACCAAAGCTGCTTCAGGCTGTTAGCAAACTGGCCCTATCGCAGGAGAGCATCTTGGTTATGGCAGCCTGCAGCCCCCGGCCATGAGGCGGCAGCTGCGGCCTCTGGCCAGCCTCGCTCAGCCTTCGCTGGCTGCCTCTCTGGAGCTCGGTGGCCAGACGGCCCGCCCTGGAGAGCGAGTGGTCGCGCACATGGAGCGTTTGCTGCGGTTGTGCAGGGCGGGGCCGGCCTGCCCCAGTAGCCCTTTGCTGCCCGGGGCGGGGGCCTCCTGCACGCAGGCACGGGGCTGGGTTCAGCGGGCGCTCGGCCCACCCCATCCTCCTCAGCTCTGCCAAGGCGCGGCCGGGGAGCCGGGCCGGTGCTCCAAGAGCACCTCGTCCAGAAGACGTGTCCCAGGCAATGGGCCCGTGAAGGGCTGAGGGGCAGCAGGGAGAGGAGGGGCTGGCCCTGCTGGGTGGGGCGTGGGCCCGTGTGAGCTGAGCTCTGCAGCAGGGCGGCGCAGGGACTCTGGGGAGGCCTGCATGGATCTCCAGCCGGGTGGGTGGCGGGGGCGGGCGAGCTCTGAGTCTGGGCTTTACTGCAACCGTGCGTAGCCCCCGCAGGTCTGTGCACAAGGCTGTGGGAAGGCAGGCGCGCTTTCACCTCCATCCCCTGCCGCCTCTGCACCCCGGCATTGACCCCCAGGACTCATGGGGCTGACACGCAGCGCGGGCCAGTCGGGCCCCAGGACCCGGGAGGGACGGTCCCGCATGGAACGGCATTGTGTCCTCCCCAGGCTGCGCTGGGCCCAGTGCCCCCTTTGGCAGGACCATCGCTAGCGAGCTTCCTCCTGCGGGGCGGGAGAGCATCCATGGGCCACCCTGCAAGGCGGCAGGGATTGGCTGTCCAAGGCCAGCGGCGTGACGTCCTGCCGGCCTGCTCGGCCTCTGGCTTTTTCCAGACAGCCTCCTGGGCCTGTCAGCACAGCAGGCCCTCGGCCCCTCGCCAGGCGGCGGTTAGTGGCACCGGGTGCGGGCAGGGCACAGCAGGCCCTCGGCTGCCCCTCGCCAGGCGGCGGCTACAGGCACCGGGTGTGGACAGGGCACAGCAGGCCCTCGGCTGCCCCTCTCCAGGCGGCGGCTAGCGGCACCGGGTGTGGACAGGGCACAGCAGGCCCTCGGCTGCCCCTCGCCAGGCGGCGGCTAGCGGCACCGGGTGTGGACAGGGCACAGCAGGCCCTCGGCTGCCCCTCGCCAGGCGGCGGCTACAGGCACCGGGTGCGGACAGGGCACAGCAGGCCCTCGGCTGCCCCTCGCCAGGCGGCGGCTACAGGCACCGGGTGTGGACAGGGCACAGCAGGCCCTCGGCTGCCCCTCGCCAGGCGGCGGCTACAGGCACCGGGTGTGGACAGGGCACAGCAGGCCCTCGGCTACCCCTCGCCAGGCGGCGGCTACAGGCACCAGGTGTGGACAGGGCACAGCAGGCCCTCGGCTGCCCCTCGCCAGGCGGCGGCTACAGGCACCGGGTGCGGACAGGGCGCAGCAGGCCCTCGGCTGCCCCTCGCCAGGCGGCGGCTAGCGGCACCGGGTGTGGACAGGGCGCAGCAGGCCCTCGGCTGCCCCTCGCCAGGCGGCGGCTACAGGCACCGGGTGCGGACAGGGCGCAGCAGGCCCTCGGCTGCCCCTCGCCAGGCGGCGGCTACAGGCACCGGGTGCAGACAGGGCACAGCAGGCCCTCGGCTGCCCCTCGCCAGGCGGCGGCTAGCGGCACCGGGTGCGGACAGGGCGCAGCAGGCCCTCGGCTGCCCCTCGCCAGGCGGCGGCTACAGGCACCGGGTGCGGACAGGGTGCAGCAGGCCCTCGGCTGCCCCTCGCCAGGCGGCGGCTACAGGCACCGGGTGCGGACAGGGCACAGCAGGCCCTCGGCTGCCCCTCGCCAGGCGGCGGCTACAGGCACCGGGTGCGGACAGGGTGCAGCAGGCCCTCGGCTGCCCCTCGCCAGGCGGCGGCTACAGGCACCGGGTGCGGACAGGGCGCAGCAGGCCCTCGGCTGCCCCTCGCCAGGCGGCGGCTACAGGCACCGGGTGCGGACAGGGCGCAGCAGGCCCTCGGCTGCCCCTCGCCAGGCGGCGGCTAGCGGCACCGGGTACGGACAGGGCACAGCAGGCCCTCGGCTGCCCCTCGCCAGGCGGCGGCTAGCGGCACCGGGTGCAGACAGGGCACAGCAGGCCCTCGGCTGCCCCTCGCCAGGCGGCGGCTACAGGCACCGGGTGCGGACAGGGCACAGCAGGCCCTCGGCTGCCCCTCGCCAGGCGGCGGCTACAGGCACCGGGTGCGGACAGGGCACAGCAGGCCCTCGGCTGCCCCTCGCCAGGCGGCGGCTACAGGCACCGGGTGCGGACAGGGCGCAGCAGGCCCTCGGCTGCCCCTCGCCAGGCGGCGGCTACAGGCACCGGGTGCGGACAGGGCTACTGCACCATGGGCTTGACAACAGCCCAAAAGGTTTTCTTCCCTGACCCTGCAATGCCCGCACTGCACCGAGGCTCCGGCCTTGTGTGGTCGGGGCCGCAGCCTCAGGCGTCTCTGGCCGACGCCTGGTCCCTGCGGTTGGCCGCTGTACGCACTCTGCCAAGGGCGGGCCCAGCCCCCACGAGCTGCCCTGAGGCGTCTTCACTCGGCCCCTAGAATTGCTCCTTCACGTGCAGCTTTTTGGGGGCGGGCGGGGGGGTCCAAGGTAGTTAGGCACCTGAGTCCCATTGAAATCGGGAAATGAGGCGCTGAGGTGATTCCTGAAAACCAGTGGATTTGGGCGCCTGATTCCCTGAGGTGTTTTTGGAACCCCCACCCTACGGCCACCTCGTCTCTCAGCCCCCTTCTGTGTGTCCTCTGCCGGCCCCTCTCACTCTGGCTCTCTTCCTAGACTTGGACATGGCCAGAGAACCCAAGCCGAGCCGAGCCAGGCCTGGCCAGAAGCGGCAGCACGGCGGCGCCCTCTACCAGTGAGTCCATGGCGCGGGCGGAGGGGGGGGCGCGGGCGGAGAGGGGTGGGCGGCGGGCGCTTGCTTCTGGACCTGGGGATTGTCCTCTTGAGCATTGCGAGATAAAACACCCTCCCACTGGTCTCTCCTCTCCCCCCCTCACGCTGCTCTCCCTGGGGTGGGAGGGGGGAGGGTTCATGCACTGCAGGCCCTGGGGTGGGGGTGGGGGGGGTTCATGCACTGCAGGCCCTGGGGTGGGGGGGGGGGGGTTCCTTGCGCTGTTCTCCCTGGGGTGGGGATGGGGCAAGCAAGTGGCAGAGCAGGGCTGCATCCAATGGCTCAGACTGACCCCTGCTGCGTGTGCATGGGGTGGTGTGGCAGGGACCCAGGTTTGGGTGCCACTGGCCCACGCGCTTCCCCCTCTGCAGCTCACAGGGGCCTGGGGACTCCGGCCGGGAGGGCCTTAGGCGCTGCCGGCACCTGCCAGCCTGTCCCTTGGGGAGCTCCGGAGCCGCGGCAGGCAGCTCGCTGGGCCCTTGTTTTACTGGCTTTGCTGCTCTCGGGGGCGAATGCTGTTGGCAGCTTGACGCTGAACAAGCCAAAGTCCAGGGGAGCCTCTCCAAGCAGGTCCAGCAGGGACGTGGCTGTTGCTGGGCCAGAGACCCGGCGGCTTGGAGTGGGAGCCGTTCGGGAGTCCAGTGGCCCTGGAGGGAGAGAGGTTAGCAGGGGTTGATGGTCAGCAGGGGAGCATTGAGGTCCCCCAGTCCAGCAAAACTCTGCTTTGGGGACTCGCATCCCAAGGGTGCCGGAGTGGAGAGGCTCAACTGCACTTTGGTAAGGGCGGAGAAAAAAATCACAGTTGCATTGGCCGGGAATCGAACCCGGGCCTCCCGCGTGGCAGGCGAGAATTCTACCACTGAACCACCAATGCTGCAGCTGTTGGCTGCTCTGCTGGGCTGCTCCCCGGCGTGTTCCACCTCGCCCGGCCATTTTCCTAGCCCTGGTACAAGTCCGCTCCCGCACGGGCTCCTGCTCAGAGCAGAGGGAGTGGGCCATGCAGCTCGACCATGCTCCCGCTCGGAGAGGGTGCCATGTTCCTGTCCCCTCCCCCGGTCAGGAGTGTGTGGGGGGGCTGCTGCTGCAGTGTGCAGAGCTGCCCCAGGCTACTCCCCACCCCGATCAAATCCCCAGGGCTCCCTGCCAAACAGCCCCTGCTTCTGGGGGCCGTTCTCATGAGCCCAGGAACAACCCCCCACGCCTGACCCTCTGCCCTGACTCCCAACGTCCCCTTCCTTGGTCCTTGCCCACCTCTCCGCCCTTGGGCCGGGTCTTTGCAAGCCTCGTGTCCGATGGAAAAGCCTCTTCAGGCGCTGCCCCAGACGCAGCCGCTTTCCTCCTGCCTGTCTACAAAATTAAATGGGTTGGAAAGAACCGGCCCGGGGGTTGGCTGGGAACCAAACCTCTGCAGGGGCCAGCTACCCCGGAGCTCAGCTGGGAGGCTGTCAGTTCGCAGTTCTGCTGCTGCTCAGGTGTAGTGATGCGCAAGGCTAGGGGCCAGGCTGTCTGGGGGGGGGGGGATGTATCGTCCCCTTTGAAATCTCCTGCTTTGCCTGGGCTGGTTGGTCTCAAGGCCGCGCGCTTGGCACAGCTTGCTGTGTGGGAGCGGGCGTGGGGGCGGATTCTGCGGCGTGACGCGCCCGAGTTGGGATTCCAAAGAGCTGTTGTCGGGGAGCCGACAGGGGGGTTAGCGTTTGGCTGCAGAGCGGCTGGTCGGGGAGGACGAGGCAGGGGCCGGAGGGTGGACTTGCTGGACACGTCCAGGTTGCAGGCTGCGCGCGCCATCTCCAGCCAGCTGCCAGCTAATCTCGCGGCAAATGGAACGGCTGGCAGGGCCCGGCCTGGGCTTGCTGCTCCCAGCGCTGTTTCCACACGGTGCGGCGAGGGCCGGCGTGGCTTCCCTGTGCGATGGGAGCACAGCGCCCAGGGCTGGGGCCTCCGCCAGGCCGATTGTTTGTCAAGGGGCAGGACTGGCTGTGTCTAACCAGTGCCTCCCAACCCGTGGGCCCCAGGACCCCCACGGAGCCAGCACGTCCTTCAACCCACGGCTTCCTCAGTGGGCTGAGCGACCGGCAGGCTGCTGGCCCAGCTCTTGTCAGCAATGGCCTGAAAGGGGTCGGTTGCCTCGAAGGTTGGGAGTTGCTCTGGGCTGGGAGCCAGCAGTTCCAGCAACCCAGGAGAGTGCAGGGTCTTTGGGCAGACTCGGATGTACCAATGGGAGAGCGGATTGAAACCAGGGATTTACACTGAGGCTTCCACGTCGCCGGTTTACACTCCCTTGATTTAAATCCGGCCACGCGGCGCAGGCCTCTGCATTTCCTAGAACTACTCCCCCGGTGTCAGAGGAAGGGACTACTCCCCCGGTGTCCCCGTCCTTCCCCCTCGTGCTCCCCCACCCCCTTGGTTGTCACAGAGCCAGTTCCCTTGGGAGCCCAAACCTCCCTGCTCCACCTGAGTCTTTCTCCGGAGCCTTCACAGCTCGGTTGTGAATCCAGCCTGAGAAGCCTGGCAGCGTGCAGACATGACAGCCCCAGCCCAGGACTAGCTCCCTGGTGCCCCTCTTCATGCAGCCCCCCTTTGAACCTCCAAAACTCCCCAGTTCCTCCCAGCTTCCCCAGCCCTGCTTTCCAAGGGTGCCAGCTCTGTCCCTCGGGAAGCTGGTGGTGGCGGCTGCCCCCTAGGCCGGTGGACTCCAACTTCCGGTGGCCTGGTGCCCTGGAGTTTCCGGTCTGGGTGGGAGATCTCGGGCCGCAGCTTCTCGGCCCTCTTTCCTTGAGCACGATGTGGTCACCGTGACACATGCTGCCTGCACTGGGTAGCTCCCAACTGGCTTTCTGGCCAGCCCTGAGCACGCAGGAGAGTGGAATCCTGTCTCTCTCCAGCGTGCTGGGCAGGGACAGTGGCAGATCCGCCGCCTGGAGCCTGCAGGGAATGAGGAGCCCCGGGGCACACCCAGCCCATCAGCCCCGATCCTGCAGCCTCTGGGCAGGGCGCTGGCGGGAGGCAGGGCGGACGTGCGGCGGAGTTGGATGCTGTTGGCGTGGAGCCGAGGGACTAACTGTCCCTGTAAGAACCGGCCAGAGAGAAGGGAGCAGCAGTTCCCACCATGGAAACTTGGAAAACAAAAGGGCTGAACAAAGCCCCCTGAAATAACTCCAGGTGCAAACAAGAGCAGCCGGGCAGCATGTCCTGCATTCCTGGCCACCGCTCTGCCCCCTGCTGCCAGCAGCAGCTGCGCCCTGCCTTTAAAAGGAGGGCTGGGGGCCCAGCACAGACCATCCCTGCAACCCTGGAAAATACCGCAGCCTCCTGGAATCCAGAGCCAGCCACGGCCTGAGCCAGGGTGTCCTGCCGCGCCCACCTGCCCAGCGTGCAGCCTGCTCCTCCACTTCGTGCTCAGAGCAGCTGGTCCCCTGGCTGGGCTCCAGCCATCGTCCCCCACAGGGCCAAACCCGCTGCCCCTGCCCCAGGCAGGTAGGGGCTGCTGGAGAGGCTGTCAGCTGGGCCTGACGTCCCCACTTGGGATGCCCAGAGTCCCCGTGACGCTTTTCCTGGCAGTCTCAGGGACCAGGCCAAAAGCCAGGACCACAGTAACTGGCCCTTACGTGGGCTGTCGTCCCCCAAAGGCCTCCAAGCATTCGACAAGGGGGGACAGAGCCCCGGGCCGCTCAGGACCCCTGGGACCGAGCACAGAGCAGAACCCAGCCCCCTCCCCACGCAATCCGACAGCGACAGACTCGGCGAGAGCTGGAGCAGCACAAGGAGCTTTTACAGAATATTTGATTGCAGCCTTCACCAGCCCCCAAACTTCTGGTTCATCCCACGGGGGAGGCTCTGGGGGGCACATCGCTTCTTCATGGGGAGCTGAAATTGGCAGCCTGTGCACAGAGTCAGGAAACGGTGAAGTTTACCGCCAGGAAGCTGCCCCTGCAAAGAGCACCAAGGGGACCCTGCATCGAAATGCCCTGCTCAGGCCGAGTGAGAACCTTCCTGCAGGGAGCAGAGGTGCTGTCCCATGCAAGTGCCCTGGGAAGCCAGAGCACTCCCGCCCGTCTCCCCCGCCAGTGCCGGGCTGTCGGCTTTCCCTTTGCAGGGTTTACTGATCTGGACTGGAAGATTCCTGGGTTCGACAAAAGCCGTTCTTCCGTTTCTGCCGGTTTTCCCCCTCCTTTGGCAAGCGCAGGGCTCTAGCTCCAGCTCCCCACTCCGGCAGGCCAGAGGGGTGCGCCAGGCGGCCTAGCTTCTGGAGCAAAGTACCGGGCTGACGCCCGCGCTGGTGAACGTCACGTGCTCACCACACGCACGCGCGCAGCAGCTTCGCGGCAGCCTGGAGCCATGTCCGCGCTCACAGCACGCATGCTGCTGGCCGTGCCGAAAGGCGGAAGCTGCCTGTTTCGGAACGTTGGGCCTTTTCTGAAAGCTCCAGAAGCGCAGCCAGTAGGAGAGCGATGCTCCCCCGTCCTCCGCCAGAAACAGGATTTCTTACCCCAGTCGTCGTCATGTTTATAATCAAAACGGATGAATTCCCAGGAAATGTTAGCGCTCCCCCCCCCCCCCAACAAGAGGCCTGTGACCTAGTGGGGGTACCTGGCTGGTTTCTATGCTGCTGGCTCTGGGGTAACCCCCACTGGCTGCCGTGGGTACCACGACCCAGCAAAACAGGATGAGTCACTATGCAAACCAGTGGCCAGACACCCCCCATGGAGAGGAACAAAGGAAGGTGGATGCTGCCCTGGCTGGGGGGCAGGGCTGGAAGAGAGATAGTGAGTTGCTGGCTGGAGGAGACAACCTAGGGAAGGAGACAGCCTAGGGAAAGGGGCTGGAGTTTAGGGGCCCGGTCTCCCCCATCTCAAGGGGGCCTGAGGCATCCTAGCCCAGCTCTGTGACCAGATTCCATCTGTGCTGTGCTGTATCCTGGAGAGGCAATAAACTTCCTCTATTCCACCGGCTGGTGCAGTCTGTTTGTGCCATTTCGGGGTGCAGGAGACGGGGGACCCCCAACGCGCCGTCACACTGGTGTCAGGGATGGGATGCACTGCACCCCGTGGATGGAGCTTCCAGCAGCGAGAGACCAGGCGCCGTAGAAGACAGAGCGAAGCGGTTCCTGGGAATCGTGGGGCGCTGCAGCACTAGACTGGTGAGTCTGCACCGAGGGGCCCAGCGGGCAGATGGCCTACGCCCGACTCTTGAAGGCAGATCTGGTGGGGCTGTGCAGAGAGAGGGGCTTGCCTGTGTAGAAAGCAACCAAGGCCCAGCTGATTGCCCAGCTGGAAGAGAATGACCAGCCACAGGGCCAGGATCTTGTCCCCAGGGGAAGCAGCCAGACCCCCCCTGAGAGTGTGTCAGGCTCAGAGAGGGGGAGGAGCGCTGGAACCCAACGGAGAGATGAGACAGCGTCTCCCGGGAGGCCTGCAAGCCGTAGCCCATCTAGGGCAGGGGCCAGCCCAGCGGAGCTGCGGCGGCTGGAGATCCAGCTGCGGATAAAGGAATTGGAAGCAGAGGACCGAGAGAAGGAGCGCCAGGACCGAGAGAGGGAGCGCCAAGATCGAGAGAGGGACCGCCAGGACCGAGAGAGGGACCGCCAGGACCGAGAGAGGGAGCGCCAAGATCGAGAGAGGCAGCGACAGCATGAGCTGGCCATGGCAGAGCGGAGAACCGGTGGGGCACCGGCTGCGCCAAGTGTGGATGGGCCCCAGGGTCCCAGGACTGCCAGACGCTTGGAGAGGCTCATGGTGGCCCAATTGAAGAACATGGGCGATATAGACGGGTTCCTCAGTGCCTTTGAGAGGGCCTGTGGACTGCAACGGGTCCCCCCAGCTGACTGGCTGCAGGAGCTCATCCCCGCACTGAGCCAGGAGGCGACCGGAGTGCTCAGTCAGCTGGAGGACCTACAGTCAGGGGATTACAGTCGAGTCAAGGAGGCCCTGCTGCACAAGTTCGGGCTGACCCCCGAGATGTACAGGAAGAAGTTCCGGGGGGTGCAGAAGGAGCCACGGGAGACCTATGTGGACCTGGCCTCCCGCCTGGCGCAATACTGCCGCAAGTGGGTGTCTGGAGTCGGAGCCCAGACCGCAGAGGAGCTGCTCAAGCTGGTCATGATGGAGCAGTTCTACAAATCTTGCCCACCCAAACTGAGGCTGTCGCTCAAGGACCGGAGACCAGAGAACCCCCAGGAGGCCGGGAGGCTGGCTGATGAGTTTACGGAGAGCCGGTCCGGGTGTGAACGGGAGTCCCGGAGAGAAAGGGAATCGCGCAGAGACCGGATCTCGGCTGAGCGATGGAGGGAGTCAACTACGAGGCGAGCCCAAGGAACAGGTTGTCTGTGCCCCAGAGAACCAGCCAGGGCCTGGACAGAGATAGCCCAAAGCCTAACTTGCCATCGCTGTGGGCAAAAAGGCCACAAGAGGGCTCAGTGCACCAGGTCCCAGGACCCGGGACTTTCCAGGGTTAACTGGCTGGGGCGGGAGGAAGAGCAGGCTGCCCCAGAGGCAGGGGCTGGCAGGCAACCCTCAGCTCAAAGAGAGGGGAAGGATGCTCAGTGCACCTCCCCTGGGAGGTCTGACCCTCGGGAGGCGGATTTCTCCGTGTACTGGGTGGGGGCAGGACGGCCCCTGCGGAGCGAGTGCCTCATACCCCTGGAGGTGGATGGTAGGAAGGTGACGGGTTTCTGGGACACGGGGGCGGAGGTGACGCTGGCCCGATCCGACATAGTGGCCCCAGAGCGGATACTACCCCACGCGCAGCTGACCCTGAAGGGCATAGACGGGTCCCCGTTTAAGGTGCCTGTAGCCAGGGTGCATCTGAAATGGAGGGCCAAGGAAGGCCTCAAGGAAGTGGGGGTCCACCCGCACTTGCCCACGGAGGTGCTGATGGGGAATGACCTAGAGGAGTGGCCCCATGAATCCCAGCGGGCTCTAGTCACTACCCGGAGCCAGAGCCAGTGGGGGGCTGACAACCTGGGTCCAGGGAAGGACTCCCGGCAGAGTCCTCAGGGTCCCATCCCAGCGGACACGGGGTCCAGCCAGGCTGGGACTCCGGACCTAGGCAAAGGTGGGGGACAGGTCCCGATCCCTGCCTCAGCAGCTGAATTCCAGGCTGAGGTGCAGGCAGACCCCTCCTTGCAGAGGCTGAGGGACCAGGCTGGCCTCCGTGCAGCTCAGCCCCGGGGGAGAGGTGGCCTGGAGAGATTCCTGTGGGAGCAGGGATTCCTCTTCTGGGAATGGCTTCCCCACGGGAAGGTGAGGGAATGGGGGGGGTCCAGCGGCAGCTGGTCGTCCCCCGAAAGTATCGCCTCAAGCTGCTGTATTTGGCCCACGATGTCCCCGTTGGGGGCCACCGGGGGATCCGGAGCACCCGGCTGAGGCTGCTCCAGCACTTCTATTGGCCGGGAATCTTTACAGCCGTGCAGCGGTACTGCCGGTCCTGTGACTCCTGCCAGAGGGGCGGGAAGGCCCAAGACAGTAGGAAAGCGGCTTGGGGGTCTCTACCCCAGATAGAGGACCCTCTGGGCTTCCTGAGAGTTATGGGAGGGGAAGACCCCCCTGGATGGAGCATCGGGGGTGGAAGCTGCCCTGGCTGTCCAGAGAAGGCTCACTGGGCTCATGGCCCCGGCCCGAGAGACCCTGGCCAGAGATCAAGGCCAGCGGAAGGGTGGGTGTGACCCCCGAGGACAGGCCTGTGCCAGTCGCCCTGGAGCGCGGCGGCGAGTGGACAGAGGGAAGCCAGCTCATGTGGGGCCTCGCCACGGCCGGCCCGAGTCAAGGGGAGCACCCATGTCCCCAGGGCGGGTTCCCACGCAGAGGACCCGAACTTCCCTAGGTCACGAGCGGAGTGACCCTGCTCAGTTCGCTCTCGGAGGGGGGAGAACTGTGACGTAGTGGGGGTACTTGCTGGGCTGTGGTGACCCCTGCTGTCTGGAGCAAGACCCAGCAGGGAAAACCTCACTAGGCAGAGGTAATGCCAAACTTGTTGAGCCAGGGGCCAGACACCCCCCATGGAGAGGAACAAAGGAAGGGGGAAGGCTGCCCTGGCTGGGGGGCAGGGCTGGAAGAGTGTGGGTTAGTTGCTGTCTGGGAGCATGGAGGAGACAGCCTAGGGAAAGGGGCTGGAGTTTAGGGGCCCAGTCTCCCCCATCTCAAGGGGGCCTGAGGCATCCTAGCCCAGCTCTGGGACCAGATTGCATCTGTGCTGTGCTGTATCCTGGAGAGGCAATAAACGTCCTCTATTCCACCGGCTGGTGCAGTCTGTTTGTGCCATTTCGGGGTGCAGGAGACGGGGGACCCCCAACGCGCCATCACAAGGCCTTATAGCCCAGCCCCTCCCCCCTCCCTGGGACAGTTCTTCCCAGCTAATCCCGAGGCACCATAATTGTGGACATCAGCATCCTGCAGATTCCACGTACTGCTGAGCCCTCCCCCTCCCAGCACCCCGTAGTAACACCCCATGCAGAGAAATCGCACACATTGTGGGAGTCCCTCGGCGCGGAGGGCATGGGGGGGGCCAATCGCTGCAGGTAACTCGCTCTCACCGCCCTTGCTGCTTCTCTTCCCTTCGCAGCAGTAACTGGGACCTGGACTACGAGCTGTACCGGGACGATTTCCCTTACAGGTACCTCAGCCCCTGCTGGCTCTTTGCCCTTTGTGTGTAGGGGGGAGGACTGATGGAGGCTGGAGGTGAATTCTTCTCGCTGAGTGCCCCAGGCCAGAGGGGACGTGCCGTGGGGTTGCTGCCGGGCTGGCTGCATGAGGGCTGGGCCAGTCCGCACTGCAGAGGCACCGTCCATGGAGCAGAGCCCCAGGCACCAGCCAGGCAACCCGGCACCCACCGCCCCAGGCTCCACGCCAGACCAGTGCAGCGGGACGGAAAGGAAAGGGCTGCTGGGACATGCACGCTAGCAGGGCGTGGAAGGGGATAGCCGCGGGACGGCTAGGCAGCTCCTTGAAGTCAGTCCCTGTCGTGCTGATTTGCACTGGCTGTACCTGGCCCTGCTCACGTTACACCTTTCCTTAGAGCTGCTGAGCAGCAAAGTGTCCTGGAGGCCTAATCTCTACCGAGCCAGCTTGGGGGGAGGCTCCGTCCCTCTGCACTGACAGCAGCAGCAAAGGGCATTTGGGGTGGCGATGGCCCCCTGCAGGGCTGGGCCGAGGGCTCCCTGCAGGGCGGGGAGGGGGTGGGATGAGGGGTCCCCCCCATTGCAACTGCAGAGCTCCCGGGAACGCTCCAGGAGGTGAAAGCAGCGAGATGCCCACTCAAAGGAGCAGCTACAGCCCCACCCTGGTGCGAGATCCCTGCTGAGATCCGTGGGGCCAGGTGGTTTGGAGATTAGCCTGGGGCAGCCGTTTCACCCATCCCCGAACCCCATGGGCAGCTCACCAGGACCCCTGCCGCGGCTCTTTGGTAGTACAGCAGGGCATTGGCAGGTGTCGCTGGGGCTGGGTCTCCCGGGGAGGGAGGAACTGCGTGCCAGACCCCAGGCCCCCACCACATCCCGTTCTCGGGCACTCAGGGTAGCAGCCCCTCAGCTCCCTGCTCCTCCTGCAGACCCCTTCAGCCCCCCTGGCAGCGCGGGGCCTGGGAGGCTTTGTGGGGCTCACAGCCCCCTCTCGCCCTTGCAGGGTGTACGAGTACCAGAAGATCCCACCCCTTATTAATCGTATCCCGGTCAAGACCAGACGAGCCCACCTGGGCGCCGGAGGCAAGAGCCGCCTGAGCCCGCCCCCGGGGCCGAGAGGCAGCAGCACCGCAGCCGTGGGCCGGACCAAGTGTAAGTGTGATGCATTGTGGGGGGCGGGAGGCTGGGGGCCCTGTGGTGTGTGTCTGGGGAGGGTGAGGCCCAAGGACAGCATGGCTCAGGCAGCCACGTGGGTCTGACACACACAGCGCTTGCATGGGCCAGACCCTCCCGATGTGGCTCCCTTTGGAGCACGAGCCACAGGGGCAGGGAGCCTGCAGCGCGGCGGGTCGAGCGGCACTCCCAGCACTTAGCTGGTGCTTAGCCCCCGAGACCCGCGTGTGCAGAACGCTGGGACGCAGCTCTGAATGGGGTCACTGGCCAGGTCTAACGGCCTCTCCTCCTGGGGGCAGTGCGTGCGGAGGAGCTGCATTCCATCAAGGGAGAGCTGAGCCAGATCAAGGCCCAAGTGGACAGTCTGCTGGAGAGCCTGGAGCGGATGGACCAGCGGCGGGAGCGGCTGCCTGGGGAGAGAGGTGAGCATGAGCAGGGCAGGGCCGTGGTGTTACCTGGTAGCCGGCGCACAGAGGCCCCGTGCAGATACAGAGGCTGGGCATTGCCCACACCCCGTGAGCCCATACGCAGGGCCGTCCCATTGCTTAGGAGGGGCAGCCACGTGCGTTAGGTGTGATGCACCCCCACTAAGCCGGCTGGGTCTGTGGCCTCCTAGGAACCACCCCTGCAAGGATGCTGCAGCCTGCTCCTTTGGGAGGCTTAAGGGCTGACTGTTGGGCTCCTGGCTGGCTGTCCCATAGCCCGTTTGGCCCGAACAGCCCCTGGCCTGGAGCCACCCACGGCCTCTGCTGTCAAGGGGCTGCTCTGTTCTGGCAGGTTCCAAGGAGGGTGAGAAGAAGAAGGCTCAAGGGAGCGAAGAGCCCTCTGCAGGGGACCCGCGTGGGAAGGAGAGCCCGGCTGCCGATGCCCAGAGCGACCTGAGGGACATCGACAGTGCAGAGGAGAGCACAGACACCGAGGAGACGGTAGGTCCCAGCAGTTCTAGGAGTCTGCATGCAAGAGCAAAGGTCTCGTCCAGGACTCTCAGGCTAGTGATGTGCACGTATGTGCAGGGTCTCTGCACAAAGACCTGCAGTAGCCACGTGTACGCACGAGCGGGGCTGTGCCCACTACCTGGGGGCTGTCATGTGTGGACAAGCTGAGGTCTGAGCACAGAGACCTGCAGTAGCCACGTGTACGCACGAGCGGGGCTGTGCCCACGACCTGGGGGCAGTCGTGTGCGGACAAGCTGAGGTCTGAGCACAGAGACCTGCAGTAGCCACGTGTACGCACGAGCGGGGCTGTGCCCACGACCTGGGGGCAGTCATGTGCGGACAAGCTGAGGTCTGAGCACAGAGACCTGCAGTAGCCACGTGTACGCACGAGCGGGGCTGTGCCCACGACCTGGGGGCTGTCACGTGCGGACAATCTGAGGTCTGAGCACAGAGACGTGCAGTAGCCATGTGTACGCACGAGCGGGGCTGTGCCCGCGACCTGGGGGCTGTCATGTGCGGACAAGCTGAGGTCTGAGCACAGACGCGTGCAGTAGCCACGCGTACGCACGAGCGGGGCTGTGCCCGCGACCTGGGGGCTGTCATGTGTGGACAAGCTGAGGTCTGAGCACAGAGACGTGCAGTAGCCACGTGTACGCATGAGCGGGGCTGTGCCCACGACCTGGGGGCTGTCATGTGTGGACAAGCTGAGGTCTGAGCACAGACACGTGCAGTAGCCACGTGTACGCACGAGCGGGGCTGTGCCCACGACCTGGGGGCTGTCACGTGCGGACAAGCTGAGGTCTGAGCACAGAGACGTGCAGTAGCAACGTGTACGCACGAGCGGGGCTGTGCCCACGACCTGGGGGCAGTCGTGTGCGGACAAGCTGAGGTCTGAGCACAGAGACGTGCAGTAGCAACGTGTACGCACGAGCGGGGCTGTGCCCATGACCTGGGGGCAGTCGTGTGCGGACAAGCTGAGGTCTGAGCACAGAGACGTGCAGTAGCCACGTGTACGCACGAGTGGGGCTGTGCCCACGACCTGGGGGCTGTCACGTGCAGACAAGCTGAGGTCTGAGCACAGACACGTGCAGTAGCCACGCGTACGCACGAGCAGGGCTGTGCCCAGGACCCCTGGATAGTCACACACGTGGCTGTTCTGGGAACGTGGGCCACAAGGACGAGTGACGAGGTAGCAATGTAATCTCTTTGCAGATGAAAAACCACACGTCAGACCCAGAGGGCAGCCAGTAAATGGACTGGGAGCCTGCAGCCTCCGCCAGGTTGGCTAGCATTTCCTTTCCTGTGTTTGTATTTCTTTCAAGGCTGCCGGCTGGTGCGGCACATGTCATGAGTGTATCTGGTCTCAGCGCTAGTGCACCGGCAGCTGTCCCACACCACCTGAACTAGCGCCTGTCAGTTCTGCCAGCACGAGACCTACCTATGCTGAGGGAAATCTCCGTTCTGCGTGGGGGGGAGGGGAAGGGAAAGGCAGGTGGAAACCCCTGTGGAGCTAGGCTGTCTGAACACTGTTGGAGCAGGAGGGCTGCGTCACTCTGTTGCCCTGGCCATGCCATTGCTGTTCACAGCCATGCACCCGTTCAGCCTGGGGGCAGCCAGAACTTCCATGGCTCCAGTGGGGGGTTTTGCCCTTAAGTGGTGGAGAGGTGCACGGCCCTGCAGGAAACCACCACGGCCCCTCTGCTTGAACACTGGCTTCAAAGAACAGTGACCCCCAGGAACCCTGTCCATCACCTCTCTGCGTGCCCACCTCCCCCCGGCTGCCAAACACAGCTTAGTGAACCTTGCAATGGAGCACATCTAGGGAGAGCTAAAATGGGACCTACTCATAGGCATCACAAGCTGATGCTGACTTGGGTGAGCGTATTTAAGGCCCGTGGTCTCTGCTCCCTGCCATTCAGACCCAGGGGCCCAGGCCCCGAGAGGGACAGCTAGTCTCTTGCTGAAGAGCAAGCAGAAAAGCAGCTGGCATTTGTTTCTATCAGAAGAGAGCAAGGGCCGTGGCTTGTTGGCCTGCAGAGCCTGTCAGACTAAATGCTCCCAGCCTAGACTCGCTGTTCCCTTGTGGTGCTCCTGGAAACCTCGCATATGCAGAGCTTAGGAGGGGACAGAATTAGATTGTCAGCTACAGCATGCACCCTGGCCTCATCCACAGGCCCAGCTCAGTCCCACCGCGGAGCCTGCACCTGCTACCAGAATCACTGTGGCTCTTAGCCAAGAGGGATCCCTTCCCAGCAGGGCTGCTCATGTAACAAACACCCCCCTTCTGTGGGGGCACAAGGTGGCCAGAGCGATCTGTCCTTCCACGTGCCAGCACGTTAGAGGCAGGCAGAAGCAGACTGCCTGGCCTGGAGATTTCACATCTAAATCTCCAGGTTAGAGGTCAGCATGGGGAGGTAGGTATTCTGCCACTGGCCTGCTGGATAATCTTGGGCTAGTCCCTCTGAGTCTCTTGTGTCTGTTTCCCCATCTGCAAAAGAGGGGTGCTGTATAAACCACTGCGCGGCCTCACTGGGACACGGCAGCAGGTGACTCGTACGTACAATATTTGGCGCTGACCTTCAATAGGGAAAAAGGCATTAATCTCCAGAACACTCCTCCTAGAAACACAGCAGCTGATAACCTGGCTGCTTAGGAGGGGTGTTTGGTTTGTGACAGCCCCCCCCCCCCCCCCCCCCCCCAGTGCTTTGGCTCCAGGGCCCCATATTGGTGAACACCCACCCATTGCTCACAGTCCAAGAACCAGAGCTGGAGCCAGGCAGGGAGCATGGGTCAGCAGGACAGGCCAAGGACTCAGGCTGCCAGCAGCCGCAGCAAAGGAGAGCGTGGAGGTGGATAACGAGGCAGCTCAGGATGCTTATGAGGTGTGCCTACGAGCCTGCAGGGGCAGCCTGGGGAAAGCACAGAGGGCCTTGCTGGAACATGTAACGCGTGATGGAGGCTGGGCTCATGGGCTAGTCAGAGGAGGAGTTGGCATCTCACTAGTGAACAAGCAATGGTAGGCTGGGTGGGGACAGGCTAGGAAAGCCACAGAAGTGAGGTCTGTGCAATGCGGGGGGGGGGGGGGGGATGGTCAGTAAACACAAGGGGTTCCCCTTGGCCAGCTACACAAGTGAAACACACAGCTTGAGTCCTAGTGAAGACACGGCTTGGAGGCCCACCCATGGAAAGGGCTCCAAGGGCCGGGTGCTGCCATTTCCACATGGATACTGGTAACACCCCACGTCGTGCTGGCCCAGGCAGTGTGGCTGAGAAACTGCCATGAAGCCAGCTCCCCTAGCAGCTGGAGCTGCCTGCAAACGGGATGGCTTTGATTTTCCACTGGCTCACAAAAGGCTTTTCCTTCCCGGTCTCCCATGGCTGCTATGTACCGTGCTGTGGGACACGGCTCATAGCCGCTTACCAGGAATTCCATGAGCAGCGCTACTAGAAATAAAAGGCTATTCCAGCTAGGTGAACCAGAACATGCCAGTGCTTTGGGTTGCTTCCCCCTCACCCACAGAACTTGCATCCCCCTCATCCCCCGTACTAGGGGGTCCTGAACAATTCTAGTTCATTTTTGTGCCCCTCATTTCAAGGTACTCTCGTGCACGCTGGTAGGAAATTGTGTCTGTATTTCTAATTTGCTCTGGGAAAAGAGTGTATTTGTGCTGGAAGGAAAAATAATAAATTTGTTTATTCCTTTTCTCTGGTTATTCAGGCGTCTGATGTGTCTTTTCCCTCTTCAGTGCAGCTGTGATTTTCACATCTGAGAGAACAGCCTTTGTCAACCTGCAGTCAGACATGTGCCTGAGTCCAGTCTGCAGGGAAAGGCTGGATTTGGTTTAGAAAGCGCCCATCTAGCCAAGTATGCTAGATGCCTAACAACATGAATAAGGCCCTAAAGCCAGCTGTAATTAAAACAGTCAGTGACATCAACATGCCTCACACCACAGACCTCTGGGAATGAACCAGAGCTTTGAAAAGGGCACCATGGAACTGGCTGCCTCTTACAGGGAGGAAATGTGGCCACAAGGCCCTGACTTCTGGGCCCCCATGCCATGGCCGCAGAACAGGACCGTGCGGACTGGGAGAAAGGTAACTTGGACACGGCCTATTTCAGTCTCTGCCAGAGGCAGCTGGTGGGAGTGAAATGACTGACTCGAGATAAGCCGAATCTCAGCAATTAGAGACTGAAAAGATTTATTGGGCTAGGCCATTTAGACTCACCTCCCACTAACACAGGACGGCGCCTGCACAAGAGCATTTTGTGCACCGTGCAGCTTCATTTAAATGGCCGAGTGATGGGATGCCAGAAAGGCCGTTGTGTGGTGAGGTGATTGCTCCTGTCTGCCACAGAAGCAGGTCATGGCGGTTTCATACCACAGGTTTATAGGACCTGCTCTCAATGAATGGGGCTGTTTGGAAGTGGGACTCTGACACCTGCTCCAGGATTTTAAAAATGCTTCTTAGAAGCTGTCAGAGAAGGAAGAGTAATAACTGTACCGCCTCCGCCCATCCCTGGCACAGGAGCCCTGCCTGAGCAGTTTCACTCTGGCACCCGGAGGGGAATACTGATAGTGGTGAGGACTGAATCTGTTTCAGTCCAGCTGCTCCCATGACACAAGCCGAATGAAGGGGTGAAAGGGCAGAGGACGTGGAATGGGAAGGGGGGGGGGAAGGCAGAGGAGTGCAGGGCATGGAAGTTGTCACCAAAAGGCAAGAATGCTCCAGTTAAACTTAGGAGGACCTGATGTCAAAGGGAACTAGGGGAGAATAAAATGGCAGAATTTCTTCTTTTTAGGGATAGAGGGTGTATCTGAGTTTCTGTCAATTACCAGTCTACTTAATTGCGATAGTGAACTGGGTTGGAAGATGAAAACAGTTCTCAGAAATTAGACATCTTTGCCTACAACGTCTGAAACCCATATGAAAAGTATGCATGCAAATTCCCTGACAAACAAGACAACTGCAGAGCTAGCTGCTAAACTCTTTTACCTTCAGGGAGAAATCTCCACCCCAGTGGTATCAACACCAAAACAAAACCCGCACTCATTGCGTATCACCTAGTAAACATATGGCTACCAGAGGTTGGTGTTTGGTAGCACCCTGGGCTGCTATATTATCAATAGGCAAAATGTGTATAACTTTACTGAGCCTGGAGAGCTAGAGAAGGTGGGCAAGCGTGATACTGAGTGCAAGTTACCCTGCAATACTTAGTTGAGAGAATAGCAGAGCGTGGTTTTGGCCCAAGGAAGGAAACACTTGTGCTCCAATGTTTGCATACAAGTTATTTACCACTCTAATTAGATGCTGTGTTTACTACCTTCCTTGTCCGCCTATAGCTTTAGAAATGGCTCACTTTGGTTTGTTCACATGTGACTAGAAATTGAGCTGGGACCTTCTCTATTACGGAGATTTGCAGACAAACTTTAGGGATGCAGCAGCCAGACTGTCAGACGGAAACCTGACAAGCAATGTTATCTTAGTGTCGTCTTCCTACTGCACAGATAACCATCCTCCCTTGCTGAACAGAGGGGCAAGAGTGTCATCTGCCAACCCTTCAACATCCCCATCAGCTAGGACTTGGCTAATCATGTGCTTTACTTCCATCACAAAGGTGTTTAGAGGTTTAATTTCCTATGGCCTGTTTGGAGGCTCTGAAAGCACTTATGACCTGTGCTACACAACAAAGCATTATTTATTGTCTTATCAACTGGCCTTCTTGCTTCAAGAGGTTTGACAAATTCTCTGGTTTGGCACTGGTCAGGTCCCGTACCCTTCACTCAAAGCGTCCTGCCTGCTGCAGCTCTGCTCAATGTCAAGGACTAGTTATAGCTCACCGCAGGGCGAGAAATTCAGAACACTTTAAATCTTCTTCCTTCCCTGTCTGATCCACGTTCACACAGAGTACCTGCTAGCTTCTTTATAGCCCAAAGCTACAACCAAGAGGGGCTATACCTAAAGATCAGCAAATAAACTTACAAGGCTACGTCTACCCTACAAGGTTTTTGCGCAAAAACTGACAGAGCATCCATACCTCAAGCGCACTTTTGTGCAAGGAAATCAGCAGAAGAGAAGGCTTTTTGTGGTACAGTTAATTCCTCTCCCCATGAAGAATAACTCCTTTTTGTGCTACAGCTCTCGCGCAAAAGGCTTCTTCTGCAAAAACCCTGCAGTGTAGACATAGCCCAAGAGTTCTGAACAAGCCTTGGGCTATGTGTGTAGCCAGGGCTCGACAATCTATGTAATCTACTCGCCCTAGAGCTGGGTTTAGGCGATCTGCGCTGGACAGCATGGCTGGCGAGCAGGGCTCGCCACGGCTCAGCGAGCCCTGTGTGTAGGTATGTCTACACACATAGCCCAAGGCTGTGTCTACATTGGCGCGATCTTGCACCAAAGCGACCACTTTTGCGCAAAAACATGCTGGCTACACTGGCAGGGAGTTCTTGCGCAAGAACACTGACGTTCTAATGTGTGAAATCAGTGCTTCTTGCGCAAGAACTACGATGCTCCCGCTCAGGAATAAGCCCTCTTGCGCAAGAGGCCAGTGTAGACAGGCAACATGAATTTCTTGCGCAAGAAAGTCCGATGGCTAAAATGGCCATGGGAGCTTTCTTGTGCAAGAGAGCGTCTACACTGGCACGGATGCTCTTGTGCAAAAGCTCATCTCTTGCGCAAAGGCACATGCCAGCGTAGACGCTCTCTTGCGCAAATACTGTAACGCAAGAACTCTTGCGTTAAGGAGTATTTGCGCAAGATCATGCCAATGTAGACATAGCCCAAGAGTTTTGAATAAGCCTTCTCTGTTATAACAGGCTGAACCTCTCTAGTCCGGCACCATCCATGAGCTGACATGATTTGAGTTTGCCAGATGTTCACTTATGGGTGTGTCCAAGTTTCCCCATGGTCCCATAAAGTTTGTTTACAGCCACCAGCTCTGGTTCTCAGTGTTCTGGACTGTTATTTAGTTCGAATTTACCCCCAACTGTCTTCTAGGAGCCCAGCAAGCAGTGGCAGTGTTAGTAATGCTGGTAGACAATACTGACCCCCCGTAGTCTGGCAAATTCTCTGGTTCAGCACAAGTCAGGTCCCGAGTGCGGGACTAGAGAGGGTCAACCTGTACCTCTGTGCCCAACCAATAATCGACCATCCTGGCAGACAGCTATAAATGGCCCATAGAGGGAACTGGTGGTGGTACTAGCTAGCATCAAAGATGTCTCCCTTCTCAACCCAAACAAAGCCCTTCATAAAGTCAGTGCTGTCTTGGCATTCTACTTTATAAGCCTTTGCCTGTGATAACTCAGCATGCTGTTCTGCCACAGAGGAACAGCAGGATGGCCTAATGGTGATATCATCCAGGACACCTGGATTCAATTCCCTGCTCCACTAGACTCGCTTTAGGGCTAAGTCTTCACTGCAAAAACAGATTACTTTTCCATTGAGATCACTACTCCACTTTACTCCCTCCATGTAACAGCTTAGGAGACAAAACCCAGCTTTGTTCATACCTCAACCTAGCCAATCAGGATGAACCCAACAGCCCTGCACCAGAAGACTGACCATAGCTAGCCACATCAAGGTAAAACTCCAGTGCCTGCCCTACTCTAGGATTTCATACCAAAACAGCTCTCTCAATGGAAATACACGCCTTTCTTGCAGTGAAGCCTGGTTTTGTTCTTGAGACCTCCATTCCAGCCTGTACAAAGGGGATAAGCGCATTTCCCTGTCCCGTGAGGACAAGAGTGTTAAAGATTGTGGAGTACTCAAATACCAGGATGGGAACTCATGAATATCGAAGAGAGACTGAAACATCTACACCTCTGGAACAACACTAACAGCTGTAATGCCTTCCCCTCTAGGATAAGACTCAAATCCAGCCCAGTTATTATCATGTGCTTGCTGTTCAGTCATTATGATGAAACTGTTGCCTTCAGTCCAGTTTCAAAGCAAAGATTTACATAACTGGCCCCTTTACATAGGAGTAGAGCTGTTATGCACAAAGCTATCCTCTTCACAATAGGGGAACTCAGAGCTGGAGAGTGGGCAGTAAGAGAAAGCTAGCCCTGCTAGTATGGAGTTTTAGTCTTCAGGACATCTGGGGACATCACGGATTTCACTTGGAGAGTTTTCTAATCAAAGGGCCCATTACAGAGCAGAGGACCCACATAGATCAAAGCCAAGAAAACATGAACTTCCCAGTAAGAAAATTTATTGTAATATAAAAATGTTCTCCAGTCAATCAATTCTCTTTGGTGGAGAGTTACAAATGGGTCTTATATATTAACTAGAGTTCACTGGGCAGTGGTTTCTGACTGGTGCTCAGATTTTAGTCACCAAAGTATACAACCAAACCTTTCCATCATCACTTCTGTTGGGAACCCATCCTCCAAATCAATACAAACCAGGGGCTGGGTGAGTTACACATTACAGCAGATTCAGGATAAAGGCTCTCTATCAATTTCTCCTGTTGTAGTCAAGTAATAACATTTACATTAACCCCAGAGAAAGAAAAAAACTGCATTGGTACCTGTCCATTGTATTGAGAATTTGCGTTAACTGGCCTCTTTGGAAATTAAACACTGACATGCAATAAAGAACCCATGCTAAGCAGAGCAGCAACCAAAGAGGAAATGGAAGGGCCCGATCAAATCAAAATAATTACACTAGCAGATCTCTCAATTTTTAGGGAAAGTGAACTGAAAACCAGGAAAAATGCAGTCGTGATTTTCTGGGGGAGAATTAAGATATAATCAACATGTCACCAAAAAAAAAAAAAATCACTGAGAAACATTTTAAACCATCTAATAAAACAGACTGCTTGCTGGTCAACAGTATTTCTTGCCATTTCGTAGGAATCAGGTGGGAGTCAATAGAAACAATTTAAAATCTCAGGCAGGAGGGGGAGGGTTTTCCCACGTCCCCCTGAAGCACATACCAAATACATTTGTGCACACCAACAAATCAAGGAAGTCTAATCCTACCAATGGAAAGATTCAACTGCCTCACATTGTTGCATGCAGCCAATCACCTGCAAAACAGTTTACCTCTCATCTGCTGAATTGTGTTAACCATAAAGTACAAACCCCATTTCTATTATACTTAAAAAGCCACTTAAACAGTTCTATGGTGGATGGTAGCTGCCATTGGATGGGAAGGACTTGCCCTAAAAGGTTTGCCACAGTTTGTCAGTTCTGCAGTGCTGACTTGCATCTGTAAAGTCTCTTCTACAAGACATCTCCAGCTCACCCCACCTGGTGCCAGCATAGAGAAGAAAAGCCACAAGGAGATCTCCTGCATATGTTCAGTCTCCAGATTCTGGCTTTGCTTTCAGTCCCGATATCGGTTGAAATGTTCACAATTTTGCCATGGTGCTGGTGAATTTCCCTCTGGGTGCGGGGGCACTCTATGCAAAAGTCCATGATATGTTCCTCCTTGGTAGAGAGGCCCCATTCAACTCATATCCCTTGCAAGGTGGAGCAATGTCTGGGGCTCTGGTCACACTGCCTCCTCGTGGGGCTCTCCAGAAAGTGGCTACTCCGTGGATCAGGCCCCTTAGCAGTCCAGTCGCAGGGGGGTGAGGTTGCCGCGCTGCTCCCCACACTGGCGATGGGCCAGGTCTTGAGCTAGTTTGGAGGGGCTGCTGCCCAGCACCAAAGGGGGCCTGATCTCATCACAGATGTACTGGGGAGGGCTGTGCCACTGAGACCTTCATTAACTCCCGGAAGGGGGGGCTGGCCCATAGTCTGCATTACAGGCTCAGCGAACTGGGAGGGGGCCGTGATTGGAAAGGGGTGAGCCGCTGGCGCCTGTTGGGGGCCCTCGGGGGCGCTTCAGGGAAAGGAGCCTGGCGGGCGGGCCGGGGAGGCCGGGCGGGCGGGGGAGGAGGCCGGGCGGGCCCCTCAGGGCCGGTCAGGGGGAGGGGGCCGGTCCGGGCGGGCGGGGGAGGGGGCCGGGCGGGCGGGCCCCTCAGGGCCGGTCAGGGGGAGGAGGCCGGGCGGGCCCCTCAGGGCCGGTCTTGGGGAGGAGGCCGGGCGGGCCCCTCAGGGCCGGTCCGGGGCAGGAGGCCGGTCCGGGGGGTCCCGCTCGGGGGGCGGCAGGCCCCGCGGGAGCCCGGCCCGGCGCTCGGCGGCGCGCAGCAGGCTGCGGCGCAGCAGCGGGTAGAGGCGCTGGCAGCCCTCCACGCCGAGGCGCACGGCCTGGGCCCAGCTCTCGGGCGGGCCGCCCTGGCCGCTGCCCAGCAGCCCCGCCACCTGGCCCAGGCCCGGCAGCAGCGCCACGGTGAGGCGGGCGGCGGCCGCGCGCTCCTGGGCCGCGCTGGGCTGCAGGCGCCAGGCGGCGGCGGGCCCGGGGCGCGCGGCACAGGCCGCAGCCCACCACCAGGTCGAACATCTCCACGCCCGCGTCGGCCAGCGCCAGCGCGGCGGCGCAGAGCGCGGCGGCCAGGCCCGCGCCGCCGTCCTGCAGCAGCAGCGCGGTGAGCTCGAGGCGCGCGCGCGGGTAGCGGGCCAGGCGCACGGCCGGCGCCAGCGCCTCCTGCAGCGCCAGGCCCAGCTCGCGCTCGCGGGCGGCGGCGGCGGGGCCGGGGCGCGGGCGCGCGCCGCGGGCGCAGAAGGGCGCGCGGCGGAAGTCGCAGAGCAGGCGGCCGCGGCCCTCGGCGGCCTCGCGCGGCCCACGCACGGCGCACAGCACCTTGGTGCCGCCGGCCAGCTCCACGTAGGCCGAGCCCTCGGCCTGGCTCAGCAGCCCGGCGCGCGCCAGCAGCGGCCGCAGCGCCCCCGCCTCCGCCTCCGCCTCATCGGCCGCCGCCGCCTGGCCCGGCGCCGCGTACAGCAGCGGCGGCTGCGACTCCTCGGGGCCCGGCACGCGCCGCGGGTCCAGCGGCATGGCGGGGCTGGGAAGCGGCGAGGGGGCGGAGCCAACCGTAACGGCCCGGGTGGGATTAGCGAGGGGGCGGGGCCAACGGTAACAGCAGGGGGCGGGGTTAGCGAGGGGGTGGGGCCAACAGTAACAGCAGAGCGGGTTAGCGAGGGGGCGGGGCCAACGGTAACAGCAGAGCGGGTTAGCGAGGGGGCGGGGCCAACGGTGACAGCAGAGCGGGTTAGCGAGGGGGCGGGGCCAACAGAGCAGGGGAGGGAAAAACAAGGAGTGGTCTGGTAGCCCTTTACAGACTAACACAGCGGAGCTGGGATCATGAGCCGGGCACAGCGGGGCGCAGGTTCATCTGGAGCTGGGAAGCCTCACCCCGCCATCCACACTTGGTTAGTCTCTGAGGTGCTATCAGATTAGTCCTTGTTTTTCCAGCAGGGAAGGGTGGCAGGAGAGGGGGGAGTTAGCAAAGGGGCAGATAATGGCAAGGTGGGGAGGGCAGGGGGCTAGTGAGGGGGGCCAGCAGCAGGGGAGATTAGCAAGGGGGCCCAGTGATAATGGTGGGCAGGGCTATTCAGGGGCTGGCAGTAGGGAGAAGCCCCATCCTATCGCTAACTCTACTTAAAGCCAAACACCCTTGCCTCCCTCCCTGCTCTCCACTCACTTCATGCCCCCTTCCTGTTGCTCACTCTCCCTATTCTCCCTCACATGCTCACTCATTTTCACCAGGCTAGGGCAGGACAGGAGGGCTGTAGCTGGGGATGCAGACTGGGATGGGGTAGGGGTGAGGGATTTGGGTTGCAGAAGGCTGCTCTGGGTAGGATGTAGGGCAGCAGGGAGATCAGGTTCCTGACAGCATTTACCGCAAGTAGCTCCCAGCAGCACTGAGTGGTGCCAGGATGGTTCCTTTCAGCTGGGTGTTCCAGTCAAGATCTGGACACCTGACAACCCTAGTTGACAAGGGGGGCTTGAGTGGTAATGGAGGGGGAGGAGGCTCACATGGGGCTAGTAGGAGAGCAAATTAATGAGAGGCCAAACTCCCCCTGAGGCTCCTGAGTGGGAACAGTGACCCCCCCAGCTGAGGAAGCATGAGGCTGACAAGTGTTCCTACAGCCTCCCTGGAGATTCAAGGTTACTGGGCACTCCCTGAGGTAGGGTGTGTGAAGCCCCCACTGACAGCAGGCACCCTTGCAGTAGCTGTGGGCCATGGGTCAGTGCAGGCCAGTGCTCCCACCTGCCTTGTCTCTGGCTTTTGCTCCCATGCAGAGTAGCTCAGCCCTGTCACCTCTGACCATCCCAAGGCTGGCACTTCAGAGAATTACAGGGAATGTGGTACCAGTCACTCCTCTGCAAACTTCCTGTATTATCAACAGCTGGTAACAGTGGTGAGGTTCAAAATACTCTAGCAGGTTGGATCCCCACCTTCGACACCCAGCCTCATTGCAGCTCATGCTTCCAGTGTAGTAACACAGGGGTGAAGGTGGTACACACAGACTCTTGGCTTTGATGCATGTTAATTTATTGTAGAAGTGTGACAGTATTTGCTAACAATTAGCACCTTGGACTGTGCTCTGCAGACTTTACACCATTAGCTAGTTAATCCTCACAGTAGCCTGGGAAGTAGGTCAGTACTGTCAGCTTGACTTTAGACAAGGAACAGAGGATGAAAGTGACATGATTCAATACAGGCTACCGGGAGACCTCATCAGAGCTGGATTAGGACACAAGCTGTTGATTCTGCTTTTAGTCTGCTAATGCCTCAAGCAAATGGATTCAGAAGGAATGAGGAGCAGGATCCATCTTCACAAGCCCCACTACACTGTAACCTATCGGCCAGGCTGAGGAGAGTTGAGGGCATTCCTTGATGTGTTGAGAGTCAGTGCAGGGGCACTAGGTCAATTCTTCAGCTCACCAAGGTGGAGCTTGGCAAAGTCTGTGGCCAGTTTCAGAGCCTCCTCTAGGCAGTCAACATTCTTTCCTGTAGCTTGGGCAGATACATCTTTCCCACCGCCTCTGCCATCCATCAGACCCGTCACCTCCTGCACCCACTGGTTTGCCTTCAGGCCCTTGGTGGCTAGCTCCTGGAAAGCAAGAATTCAGATTCTTTTAAAGACAGCAGGTTTGGAGTGACTGCTGGGGAAGGCAGGATTTCCAGGCTCTGTGCTGTGGCTGACAATGCCAGGGAGGGAGGAAAGGAAGGAAACGTCTTTTCCGGGCAGGTGAGTGGGTTTGAATCAGTGGCTCTCAATCTTTCAAGATCACTGCCTATTGTGACAGCAATAGCCTCAAAGGGTCTTCTGTGATCGCACCCCCTTTCAGGAGTCTGATTTGTCTTGTGTACTCCATGATTCACCTCTCAAACATTATTTGTTTTCAAAATCAGAGCTACAAAAGTCAAGGCCAAGCCCTGCACTCGCAGCAGTAACCGAACAAAACCCACCGACCCCACCAGAGGAATATGCCATTGGACATGTGGTGTAAGGCTGAAGGGGCAGTCAGAGACAGAACAGGAATCAGAAGAAACACAGAGTAATGCTTCTTTAGAGCCCCTCCTCGGTGGAAGCTGCCCATTTCATGTTTCTATCCCTGTCTCCACACCCCATCCCCAGGAGCCAGGGTCAGGAGCAGGGCTACTGCTACTGGAAAGGGGCGGGGGGAGGGGAGATGCAGATAGGGAAGAGGCTGGAAGGTGGACTTCCCTGTGCATGAGGGGTGCAAGAATCCTGAAGTACGCCCCCCCCACCAGTCTGACACTCCATCTGAATGGCTGCAGGGCGGCACAAGGAAGGGCACACACACAGTACTACCTGAGGTACTTGGCATAAGCAAGTGATCTTCCCAGCTTCGCTATCCACAGAGAAGAGCATGGCCGCAGTCTGAGGGGAGTAAGCCTTGAACAGCTTCAGAGATTCATTCAGGGCCTGTGGAGACATGCACACCGAGTCATGGCAAGAACCAGCTCCTGACACCACATTGCAGGCTCTCAGATCCCTCTGCAGCCACAGCCAGGACAGTCCCCAGTGGCCCTGAAGGTACGAGCTGCATAAATTGGTGAAATGATCTAAAATCAACAGGATGAAATTAAATAAGGAGAGAAGTGCTCCACTTAGGAAGGAACAATCATTTCACACACACAGAATGGGAAATGACTGCCCAGGAAGGAGTGCTGCAGAAAGGGATCTAGGGATCACAGTAGATCACAAGCTAAATATGAGTCAACAGTGTTGGAAAAAAGCAATATTCTGGGATGTATCACCAGGAGTTTTATAAGCAAAACACAAGACGTAATTCTGCTCTACTATGAGCTGATTAGGTCTCAACTGGAGTAGTGGGTCCAGTTCTAGGTACATTTCAGGAAACGTGGATATACTGGAGAAAGTCCAGAGCAAAAAAAATATATGTATATTAAAAATCTAGAAACCAACTACGAGGCAAGACTGAACAAATAGGCTTGTTTAGTCTGGAGAAGAGAAGACAGAGGACCTGATAACAGTTTTCAAATAAATAAAAAATTGTTGCAAAGACTGTAGAAAAATGGTTCTCCTTAACCTGAGGTCAGGACAAGAAGCAATGGGCTTAAACTGCAGCAAGGGAGGTTTAGGTTGGACATTAGGAAAAACTTCCTACCTGTCAGGGTGGTTAAACACTGGAATAAATTGCCCAGGGAGGTTGTGGAATCTCCATCCTTGGAGATATTTAAGAGCAAGTTAGATACAAACCTGTCAGGGATGATCTAGGTAATGCTCAGTCCTGCCATGAGTGCAGGGTATTGGACTAGGCAAGGCCCTGTCCAGTGAACAGAAATGGGCTGCAAGAAAGGTGAAGGTGGAGAGGCTTCACTGACTGGGAAGAAGTCCCTAAGCACCAGGCACATAATCTTCCCAAAAAGAGATGGAGCGCCCTCGTTCAGAGAAAGAACTGGTGCAGTTACACAACTCCCAGGACAGGCTGTGCGGATGCACAATCCCCGGGACACCTCCAGCAGCACCCCACAGAGAAAAGCACCTGGACTCTGGAGCTAGAACGCAGATGCAGCATTTGTGCAGACTGCAGTAATGGCCCCAAAAGAGAATTCTAGAGCAGTGGTTCTCAAACTGGGTCAGGCCCCCACTTCCATGGGGTCACCAGAACTGCTTAGACTTCCTGGGGCCAGAGACGGAAGTTCAAGGGATCCCCATCCTCAGCCAGACTGGAAGTGGAGCTGTGAGAGCTAGAAGATCAAGTTCTGGAGCTCCTCCCAGTTAAAGCAGCAGGAAGGGTGCAGAGACCCAGGCTGTGAACAGCAGCACACACCACCCCTGGTCTGCGCCCCGGATGGAGGCTCTCAAACAGGCTGTGCTTGGAGTACGCTGTGGGAGCACGAATTCAGAGGCAAGGTTCCAAGCTCCCATGTGTACGGAGGGAGCCGAGGAGGCTGCTCTGCCTAGAAGCTGAGTTACCTTTGCTGAAGCGCCACTCTCCAATTCCAGGACCACCAGTGGCTGGTTAGGGTGGCTGTCAATGAGCTGCTTGGTCTTGTCCAGCACCTGCAAGAGCAAGTAGAGTCACACGGGAATACTGGGTGTTGCTCAGACACAGGAGGCCTACTAGTGACAGGGAGAGACTTCAAACTCCCCACCTTTCCCATCCCTCTGCCCAATCCTGCACGGACCCCAACAGTAGGCCAGCCCAGCGTGTGGCCAGCTCACTTTTCTGGCCGGGAGGGGGGGTACTGAGTTTCAACGGACACACCATTTGTGCAACACACCCCAGGGTCAGCTGAAAACATTTGTTACTGTTACAGAAGGCTGTCCAATCTCACTGGCCGGAGCAAGCTGCTGAGGCCTGGGGGAAGAAAGAACAGACTGCACAGGGGAAAAGAGACCTTGAATAGAAAGGCTGGGTACCCCCCCATTTAGGCAACACCAAAGGGAGGAGAGCAGCATCCATTTGTTTGGGTTGGGAGCAGGAAGCAGAGCGCACACAGATGGCCACAGGACCCCCCATCCCACTAGCATTATTCAGCAGGGCTCATGGACTCACTCGTTTCTGGATGTCTGCTTTGCTTGTACGGTCCAGGTCGTCCATAACCTTCTTCAGCGCTCTGAGAGCCTCTCTCAGCTCATCCTTCCGCCACTGGGGGATCACTGCGGTAGCCAGCACCTGGAAGCAGAAGAAGGGTTCAGGCTCTTGGCCTACCACAACGGACAGCCATTTCTGTGCTCCCAACCCCAATGAACTGGCTTTCAACCCAAAAAGCTTCTCGAATGGAGCACCCCGTAAAAAGCCCCCTTCCTAATGCCACGAGACAGGGAATGAGGTAACATTTGCTCAATCTGCAATGCACAGTCCACCTAGCATACCGTAGTGTCCGAATGCCACCCAACACCTGTGAGGCAGGGCAGGGTGACTGTCGCTAGTGGACAGGCACAGAGATCCCGTGACTTGCCTAAGGTCACACAGGAACCCGCCTTTTCCCAGCAGCACTGGACACGTCCCCCAAACCCAGGGTCCTAACTCCAAAGTGACATGCTTCAATTTAAGGACCCAGGCTAAGGCATCGCACTTCTGCTCTGCTCATCTGAAGCAGTGCTCCCGGGGGCGCTGGGGGTCCCAACCCTACCTCGCTGAGGTCTGCAATCTCCTTCTGCACGTCCTTATTGGGAACAGTCTGGACCTTCACTTTGGCCTCCAGGGCAGAGAGCGATGTCATGAGGCTGTCCGCTTTCCTTAGGGCCTGAGAGCAGAATGGAGGGTTACTGCGCGCTGGGCTGCTCAACACCCCGCAGCCAGGGACAGAAACAAGACACACACACATTCCCCCAGGGAGCAGCACAGCTCAAGAAGGCAGAGCTTGTCCAATCTTACACCCAGTACGGGCCACTTCCCTCCTGATCCTGCCAATGTCAGATGCTGTAGAGAAAGCCATGAAACGCCACAGACACCTCACAGACCCTGGGGAAAACTCCTCTTCTTGACCCAGCTAGGGACCAGTTTACAACCCACAGCATGAGGACTACAACGTTGGTGATGTCTAGTTTTTGTTCACGTAATACAATACAGTGAGCATCCCAAGAGATCCCTGCGGCAGGGTTCTTTGTGCCATTTGCTCAGTAAGTACAGAAGAAAGAGGACACTTGCAGATCTATTGTGCCAAGAGCTGGGAAAGCATTGTCGCCAAGAATGGAAGTGCAGCCGCCGCCAGGCCAGCAGAAAGCAGTTCTACCCCTTTCACTGGCTTTCCTCCCATCACCCTGGCTTGGCATGACCCGAGTGCAGACCCTGGCACTGCTCAGCAGTCTCCCCTTGCTTGGCCAGTCTCACCCCGCTGGAGGGTGTGCCGTGTTACTCGGATGGCTCCCCAGCCCTCTGACTGCAGGCCTGGCCAGGGAACCTCACTCACTGGACCTGCAGCTCTGAAGCTGTAAATGCTGCTGGCACATGGGGTCAAGGGCTCGGCTGGTGTCAAGTGGAGTCAGTGGGGTAAGGAGGGTCTGGCTCAGTCTTTAATGAATATGAAAATCTCTTGTCTGTGATGGGGTTGCCTCACACTCATGCTCCAGAATTTCACAATGACTCCCCCCTTCTCTCCCCACTTACCTTCAGTGCCTCAGCGCCAGTGACTGCAACGATCCTCCGGATGCCTTTAGCAATCGCTTCTTCAGAGACTATGGCCAAAGGGCCAGCGTGGCTGGAGTTCTGCAGGTGTCTTTGGAAACAACAGACATGAGCCCCAAGGTGAGATGGCTAAAGCCCTATCACGGCTCCCCATCCTCCTCCTGGTCAGACACTCACGTTCCTCCGCAGAACTCAACAGACGTGATGGAGCCAGCTGCGCTGGAGGGGTCGGCCAACATGTCCTCCACAGGGATGCCAATGGAGACGACTCGCACAGGATCGGGGTAGGTCTCATCAAACACAGCCCGCAGGCCCTGGATGGCTTTGGCTGCTGCCAGAGGACAATCCTTGGCATATACTGTCTGGGGACGGCAAAGCAAAGGGGATCAGCTGGGCAGTGGCCAGAGCCAGCACAGACGGAAATGCAGATACAGGTTAACGGCTGCAGCCAAAGCATCAGAACTTTTCGCCTCACTTTCAATAAGCCACAGTTCCATTTGCCTCAACTCTTTCTCCTCCAAGATGCCCCCCCCCGTTCTGTGCTAACCGCTGCTTAGAGAGTTCGAGTCATAGCCTGGCAGATTTCAGCTCCCAAAGGATCCCACAGCAGTGATCCAGCAACACCTGTGTGCTTTTCCAAACCAGAGTACAGTTACCACCAGTACATCTACTGGCCACCCCACCAAAGAGAGGTCATGCTCACTGAGAACGGGGCAGTGAATACAGGCCAATTTCGATTCTGGGAAATGAGGCTCAAAGTTCACTTTAACTCTGTATTTTCCAGTGAAAAATAAGGCCACATCTCAGCAGGAAATCTCAGTTTATACCAAGAGGCCAACAAAGAGCAGCTCCTCATACTCCCAGCTTTTCAGTATCACTGCATCCCCCCTCAGGTCTGAGCCATATTACAGGCCCACACCAGTCACCTCTGGACCTAATCCAAAAAGAGGGGCATGCAGCTAGAAGCAGAGAGTCAGTTTCCCAGCAGGAGATATTCAGGGCATGTCTGAGATGAAACCTGGGCAGAGACATGCGGGTGAGCTGCTGCCAGGAGACCATGGGGATCCTCACTCTGCTTCCACCCAGCAATTTCACAGTTGCTAACAGACAGGAAGGAACAAACGGGGCTGTCGATGCAGCATGTGTCAGTCTGCCTGACCCCCCTGCATTCTCTTGGCCAATGATGCCCACTTGGCCCAGGGCTTGGGGGGGGGGGGGAGGGGGGGAAGAGAGAGAGAGAGAGAGAGAGAGAGAGAGAGAGAGAGAGAGAGAGAGAGAGAGAGTGTGTGTGTGTGTGTGTGTCTGTGTGTGTGTGTGTGTGTGTGTGTGTAGGTAGAGTAGGGATGTGAACAACTAGTCGAATAGCTGATAAGCAAATGCTTATTGAATAGTCGAGTTGACTAGTCACCCCCCTCCCCGCCTTGCTGCCTCTATCAGAATACATGTGGAATACTTGCTGCATGTGGCGTTTCAAAGTGGCTCCTTGAGGAGCCTGGGAACAGCTGAGGATTCCCTTGCTGACCTGGGCTCCGTGCAGTGCTGCCGCTTTGAAATGCAGTGGGGGAGCATGAGTCGGCGGGAGACCGCCCTGCTGGTCCCGTGGTCCCCGCAGCACTTTCGCCTTCGATGTGTCGCAACAGCCCTCGATTAGTCAGTTACTCGAAAATTAACATCTCTAGTGTGTAGAAGCATCCCCTCAGGGGAGGGTTAACACCATGGACTGAACACAGCGGCAACCTGAGCCTGCTGCTCCCAGCATGCCAGAGGTGGTGCCCCTGCTCAGACGCACCTTGGCTTCCTGTATCATTTGGTTGGCAATCTCTTCTGTTTTCTTGATCTCCTGGGTGGACATGGCTCCCCTGGCAGTGAAGTCAAATCTCAGCCTGTCGGGGGCAACCAGGGACCCTCTCTGGTCTGCGTCCCCCAGCACCGAGCGCAGGGCAAAGTTGAGGATGTGGGTGGCAGTGTGGTTGCTCATGATGGGTCTCCGCCTGGGCTGCAAGGAGCAGAGGGAAAGCAACTGTTGAAGGCCTTGGTGTGGGAGGAGCTGCCATGCGCCTCCTGCTCACACACCCCTGGCCTAACCAGTGAGCCCTGACTGTAGTGGGACAGAGTAGAGCAGGTTACAGTTACAGACTAGTTCTGCTTCAGGAGAAATCTGGGATAGTGCAGGAGGGAGAGAACGAAAGCAGCTTCAGTATGAGACTTCTTTGGGGCCAACAACAGCAAAAGTCTCAATCTAGTTCCCAGCCCCCCTCACATCTCCAGCTGATTGGCTGTGCTTGGCGAGAGGCCAGAGCGCCCCGGACCCGAAACTTCCCTTTGGAGGGGACAAGGCACAGTGGCAGGTGCCCAAGGAGTAGCAGGCTGCCTGCCTACAGCAGAGCAGTAGAAGATTTTACAGTCTACAGTTCAGCCAAGCTTCTTCTGCTAACACTGATGTCACCTGAGAGAAAAATTGAAACCTCGTAGCCAGCAGGGCAACTGGCCAGGATTTCACTTGTGCCCCAGTCTAACCTACAGCACGTTAACCCTTTAGGACAGTGCACCAATTCCATCTTCCAGCTCCCAGGGGACTCTTGGCTCAACCCCAGCTCGGCTAAAGGACATCTGCAAGCCAATGACTGCATTCAAGGCTCTCTGGGAGGCAGGGGTCGCCAGCCACACAGCATGGAACCACTGCACTCTGGGAAAGAAAGGCCCAGATCTTCTGCTGGGACGCCGTGGTGGGAGCAGGCACTGGCTGCCTACTAGTGGAGGAAAAGGAGCTGTCACTCTCTCACCGGAGAGTCACCAGCACAGCATGACTAACTCACCTCGTCAATATACAGACGGACTTGGTCTCCCACTTTCAGGCTCCCATAGACGGTTCCCATGTGGAGCACATAGCCCCCCCGGATCTGCACATTCTTCACTGTGAACTCTGTTTTCTGTAGCAGATGGGGGAGAGCACAGAGGGAGCTGCGGTTATTATTCCACCCAGCCCCTGGACGGCAACGAAGGCCCCGGAAGAGTAAACTCCAGGAACACAGGCCTCTCAGGCAGCATGAGTGGGTCGGCCACCTCTCTTTGGTGACTGACAGCTGCAGTGGGAGCAGGGGACAAACTATGAGCTAGAAAATTAAATGAAGACAGAGGAAGAGAGGTGCTCTGGAGAATACAACGCAGTGCTCAGTCAAGCCCTGATTCCCATCGCCAAACAGTCAGCTAGTGACACTCACAGAGAGAGCCAAAAAGGGGCCTGCCGAATTCCTGACCCCTCAGGGTCATGGTACTTGTTTGGTCTCCATCACGTATGAGCCCTCAACCATCTGTAGCACTTATCTGCACACCCCAGGAGGCAGGTCAGGGCTATGCTCCCCTTTGTCGTCATCAACAGGATGGCATTCAATACTTTGCTTTGGCCAGGGGGAAAAAAAAAAAAATCAAACGTCCAGCTACAAAGCGGGGCCCCTGCCCAGTTAGTTGTCTTGCGGGAAAGCGTTAGGGAGGGTTAGTGGATCACAAATGGAATCTGAATCGGGAACATGATGCACTTGCAGAAGTGTTGCATGTAAAATGTGGGAGGGAGCTTTCCTGTACTCAGCTCTGCCAAGGTCCCAGCTGGGAACACTGTCCTATTCTGGGCACCATGCTTTAAGGAAGATGCGGGCAAACTGGAAAGAGTCCAGAGGAGACCAATTGTTCAGAAAGCCTGGCCTATGAGGAAAGCCGGGTCAGGTATGTCAAGGGCCGGTACAAAGGGAATGAAGATCAGCTGTGCTCCATCCTCCCTGGAGGTAAGTAAAGGGCTTAATCTGCAGCCAGGGAGATGTAGGTTCAACATCAGGAAAAGCTTTCTAAGGGTAACAAAACTCTGGGACAGTGTCCAAGGTTGGTTGTGGAATCCCCATCACTGAAGGATTTGAAGAATGGGTTGGACCGACACCTGTCTGGGCTGGTCCATGTTTAATGGCCCTGCCTCAGTCCGGGGGTTTGGCTCAGACGGCCTCCAGCCTGACATTTCTAGGCACCTACAACTATAGAGGTGGGGAACAGAGAGCCTAAACGACTTGTCCGTGGTCAAGGAATTGAACCTTGGTTTCCCACAGCCCAAGTCCAAGCACTATCCATTGCTCCACCCTTCCTTCCCCAGCCCTCACTGCCTCTTCATCCCTCCTCCCCCAAGAACGGCACTCAGGAGTGGTTCTGTTTGTATGTTAGCACACAAGTGCCTGGTCACTTACATCCTCGCTGCTGTCGTCATCCTTGACCAGGTAGCCCTCATCGTAGATCTGCCCGCCCTGCTCGGCGTAGAAGCAGCTCTTGTCCAGCACTATGCCGCACTCCTGGCCTGTGGACACTTCCTCCACAAACCTCTTCTCCCAGCGGATTGCTTGCACCGTGGCCACTGGGCTCTCAAACACTGTTGCGGGGGGAGAGGCAGGTCAGTCCCAGCCTCTACACACAGTCAGACACACGTGTCCAGCAGCCACCTCTGGAGTGGATGCTCCAGTTTCAGACAAGAAGTGAGGAAAGAAAACTGCCAGTGGAAACTCCAGGGGGACACTTAACTGGAAAGGAAAGGCCACTGAGCTCATCAGCTCAGAGGGGCAGGGATGCCTCTCTGTGTTGGTACAGCACAGAGCACAAGGCTTGGATCCGTGAGCAGCGCACCGGCCAAGGTACCAGGGAAAGCCCAGATATGCGGCAGGAGTGAAAAAGAACCACTACAGTCCCTCTGGTCAGGCAGGGAGCAAATGAACTGGACAATCACTCTGGCTCCAAATGATTAGTAACTTCTCCTGCCAGGCGGTGGATTTGCTCCTCTGATTTGCACTACCCTCCACTGGCAGCAGCCAGCCCATGCGTGGTTCTCCCCTCTCCTTCCCCCTAAAGGCCATCAGCTGATCACCAGGCTGGGGGAAGGGGCAAGATGCAGGAAGACATAAAGGTGCCCTCGCTCAGCTGTATTGCAAGTCATGGCAGAGTCTGCAGACTAGCTTCCAGGCCTGACAACACAAGACCTGCAACGCAAGGCGGGGGGAGGGGAATCACGCAGAGAGCAGCACCACATACCGTAGGTACCACTAGGATCCGACGTGTAGTTGTATTTGGGCGAGTCGTCTGTCACCTCCAGTCCCCGGGTGCGGAGCTCATCAATAGCATAGATGTCTAGCATGAGGCGATCTTCCTCACCGGCTCCCTTGCCCTGAGACTTCAGCTGAGAATGGCAACAGGTGGAAGCGTTAGGAACAGGGAAAAGACCCCTCAGTACTGCCAAGGGGATCCCACTCTTGTGGATCGGCTGGTTGGGCTTTAGCAGCACATTTGGGGCTGGAGGCGACTGCAGCAGAATGGACACCAACATCCCGGACCAAGTTGAGTCTATGTTGTAGACCCACATCAATCACACCGATATTCACAACAAATCTGCCAACAAACCAAGGTGAGGGATGGCTCTGGTGGGTGGCAGGGATCCACCGTATGCCCCCCTGGAGCACTCTTTAAGGGCCTTAGGCGAGAGAGACTCTGAAGCAGGGTGACTGGCAGCACTTGGGCAGCAATCCCATCCTATCCACCCACTCTCTACTTAGCTTCTGCTAAAGGAAAGGGCTAGCGAGGGCTCTGCTCCTACCACAGCTGTTCTACAGCAATCTGGCTGCCCTGCAGAGCAGGCAAGCTGTGAGCGGCCCAGCTGTGCACGACTGGAGCGCTCCAAACCTGCTCAGTGGGTGGCATGAGGAACGTAGCTGGATTTTAGGGGGTATGTCTAAACAAGTGATTGGCGGTCCTCTTTGCCCCGGGCAGTGCCCATGCTGATCGCAATGACAGTGGAAGGCCACGGTTCAACAGCAGCTAGCTCAGCTGCATTCCAAGCATGCCTAGATCACACCACGCTGCCTGGAGCCGGACTACACCAGTGCTCCCACAAACTAAAACCATGGCCTCCTGGGTCATTCCTCAGGAGGCAGGAGCTCTGTTGGACTGGACACTGTAGAACTGAAGAGCTGGGTTTCTCCTTTCCCCCTTCATGCAGAGACAGGCTCTGGCATGACGACCCAGGTGGCTTCCCAGTCCCACAAACGCAGCACTACATGATACGAGTCCCAGAAACCACTTAGAGCAGCAGTTCTCACCCAGGGGGCCGGGAGCTAGTTTCAATGGGTCCCTGAACCAGGGCCCCCTGCAAGGCAAAAGCCCTGAGTGCAAGCACCCTGAGGCCCCACTCTTTCTGGCTAGGGTCTGGAATTTTTCTAGCATGTTGGAGTGCCTCAAAGTAGAGACCCTCTACCCAGAGATTGCTGTTGGCTACACTCTCACTGAAGAAGCCTTAGCCCAACCTAACGAAACACAGTCAGAGAGTCTGGGGCAGGTGCTCATCCAATGGCTGCACACTAGAGGGCAAAGTTTCTGAAGAACCTGTGAAGTGGCAAAGACAGAAGCCAGGGGAGACACTCGCCAGGGCAGATGCAAAGGCAGGTGTCCCACAGAAGCAGGAATCTCTGCATGGGATGTGCGGAGTCTCTGTGGACAACATGGGAGACTGATTGCTGTGTTCTTGGGAAAGAAGGAAGGAAAGCAACATCTGCACAGACCCCAGTGAGAGACAGCAGGGCTGGTTCTCATGCAACCTGCTTGCTTTGGGGAACCCAGCCTTCCCAAGAGGGTACTGGGGTAAAAGCTCCATGTGAGCTGGCAAGAAGCTATGCACCCTACTAGGAGAAGACGTGCCCAGTGCTCCACCATGCAAACAAGGCTGGACTCTCAGGGCCTGCCCTCCACCCAGACTTACTGTGCTTTGCCCCAGCCTGCCCTGGCAACATGGCCAGGGTGCTCAATGTCAGATCTCCTCAGAGACACTTTTGTAAAGGAGCGGTGTCCTTCCCTCAAGCCAATAACAAAGGAGTCCTCCCACAACAGTGCCCTCTGCCCACTCCTGGTAGTAGGGTCAATGCAAAAGGGCTTTACCTGAGCCATCTTCCGCTCTTCCTCGAAGCCTTCCATGTCCACACTGAGGCCCTTCTCCTCAGCAATTAGTCCAGTGAGATCCACAGGAAAGCCATAAGTGTCATACAGCAGCCAAGCAGTGTCCCCTTGAGAGGAGAAACAGATCAATCAGGTCTCCCTGAAAAAACCCACTACCCTCCTGCCAGAGAGCAAACCAGCTTCCAAAGAGACCAGGCCAGCTTGGCAAATGGGGAGGCCTGCAGTGGACCTTGGAGATGTGCATGGCTAACAGGCACTGGCAGTCAGGGGTGGCAGTCTGCAGGTGCATCTCAATCCAGGCTCTAGTGACCAGCTCTCCAGTAAGGGTGTGTCTAGACTACAGGGTTTTTTCGAAAAAAACTGTACCTGCATTTAGACTACCACCGTGTTCTGTCGACAGTAAATCGAAAGAACGCGTCAGTTTTGTCAATGGCGGTAAACTTCATTCTACGAGGAATAATGTCTTTCAAAAGTCATCTTTTGAAAAGAGGTGCTATTGCATGAAAACAGGGCTTTTTCGAAAGAGGGTCTTTCGAAAGAGGCTTGCAGTCTAGACGTAGCCTAAGAGATCACCACTCAACCAGAATAGGAACCATCAGACAGCCCAAGGACAGAACTTGCAGTCAGAGCTAAGGCAGCAACAGGTTGGTGCATGGGGAATTGTAGGGATAACATATTAATGTATTGAAAATGATTCCCCCAAATGGAAGTGACTCCCCATAATTTGTTCCCCACAACTTAAAGTGTTTAGATTTATTATTAATTCTTATTATTATTATTAGTTAAGATTGTTAAATGTTTAGATTTATTATTATTATTGCCCCTTTAGAATATAATGTATTAGGTCATGTAACTTAGAAATGTTAAGAATATAATCCTATGTAGCCAGAAACAGCCCCCCCTCTGTGTCCCAGGACATGCTCAAGCTTGTGCAAGGGGCTGCTTGAAATTGACATTGCAGAGATACATTGTAACAATGCACTGTCACCCCACTAACTCTGCTATGGGAGCCAAGCCCTGTAATTGACTAAGGGCATTGTTACATAATTGACGCCTGTTCTCTTTAAAACATTGTAACTTTACTCAGCACTCAGAGAATGTTTTAAGCAATACCACCCAGAAACTTTTGTAACTACAACTTTTATTATTATACAAAATACTGTATGGGAAACATTAATTAGGGAACGTATGTAAGAGAGAGAGAGTGCTTGGACGATGAATGAATGGTTGTGAGAGGTGCCAGCCTGAGAATACAGCAACAAAGGGCTGAAGAAGGCGTCAGGTGCCAGTGCAACCAAAAGGTGTCAAGTGGAGAAAACCAAGTACTGGAGATCCACCCAATGAGATCACTGACGAGCACCTGGCAGCCACCCTGGAGACATCAGCATGATGCAGCAATTTCCATAGACTGGCCTAGGAAGAAATTCCTATAAGAACTGGACTAAAAGACTATGGAATCAGAGTCCAAGGTTCTGCTGCCAGCCTACCAGGAGCTTGAGATGCGCATCTGATCAGGACTTCGCTCCCCACTCCCATCACTTGTGTACAGAGTACCTGGCAAGTATTCTGTCACAAGCAACTTCCAGGCTGGTAACTATAACAAATACACAGAACCTGAGCGAATGGATGAATGAATGTTTATATGTATAAGGGTGAAGTAGTTAAACAACGTTGTTTGCTTCTATCTTTTCTTTATTTTTTTATTATCTTTACAATAAATGTGGCTTTTTGCCTTATCCCCCTCATAAGATCCTGCTTGCTTTTATTGGTACAACAGAATGGCTGCTCTCACTGTGCAGAGGGTTTCCCATGCTAAATGCACAGGCAGCCCAGCCGAGCCCTGAAAGACTCCCAGATGGCAAATGCTGTTCACTGCAGGACACAGGATTCCCTGGAAGCCTCCTTCAGCATCAAAGGAGTTAAAACAAACCTTACCAGGGATCCTTTTACTGTCCCCCAAAGTCTGGATCTTCCTGTCCAGGATGCGGCGACCTCTGCTGAGGGTTTTCAGGAACTGAACCTCTTCTTCGTTGATAATATCCTTCACCATAGCTGGGTCCTTCTTTAGCTCAGGGAACGCGTCCCCCTGAGGACACAGAAATAGCAACTATTAAGAGCAGAGACCCGCATCAGGCAGGGGATCCTGCCATGCATGACCAAGGAGTCTCATGCAGTTACTGTGCAGCGAAGGGACCTACCAGTGACTGCACCACCACATCAACCAGAGAGGCGAAGAAGCCTTTGGGGGCACTGAGCTTCTCGTGGGAGTAGCGCACAGCCCGCCGCAGAATCCTTCTCAGCACATACCTGCGGGAACAGCACCAAGAGTGGGATCCTCACATGACATCCCCACCCCTCTCCCTCCTGCCAGTGGGACCCACCAGCAGCTAACCATGGGCAATACAAACACTGAGGACTCTTCCCTAGCTCCTGTCACCTAGCTTTGGAATCCACCACACAGCGTCTGTGGGTCGGAGATGAGGGGCGCTGGCAGAGCGCTGGGGGCGGGGAGCAGAACTAGAGCAGCAGAAGGGCTGTGTGTCAGGACTGAAGGGCATCAGCACAGCTGTGTGAGAGGAACATATGCAGGCTGCATCAGACCCAAGGTCCATCAGAGGAAGGTATAAAACCACATAGCAGCAGATGTGGGACAATCTGCCCCCAGATTAGGTCTCACACTGACCTCTGTTAGTTAGAAACTGGCTTGTACACCCAGCACCATAAGGTTTCATATCCCTTCCAGAAATGCTGTGATCAGTAATTATGAGAACTTAGACTGTTTTTGATAGCTGCAGAAGCAGGGCTTGACAAACGGCGGCGAAATCTACTCGCCAGCCCCGCACTGCGCAATGCAGGTCTTGCACATGTGCATGCACGCGCCGCCGGTGAACAGGGCGACCGGCTGAAATCTACTTGCCACGGGCAAGTAGAAACAGCAATTTATCAAGCCCTGTGCATAAGCATCCAATGCCTTTCTGACTCTTCCTAAATTACTAGCCTCGGACTTCCCATCAGTGAGCTCCACAGTCTAATTATGCATTGTGTAGAAAAGTATTTCCTTCTATTGGTTCTGAATTTCCCTTCTTTTAATTTTACTCCGTGTCCTCTTGTTCTTCATGTTTGAGAGAAACACCAGAATTTCTGGGCTCTATTTGCTCCAGAACAGTTCTTGTATCATCTGCCCTTTTATCTATCTCTTTGCTAAGATACCAAGCCCAGTTTTTCAATCATTTGTCACAAGAGTTTTTCCAGGCCACTGATCATTCTCATGACTCTTCTCTGAGCACACCCCAGTTCTGCAATAAGATGGTATGACTGGTGACAGACAAGGCCACACTTTTCATTTGTATCAAGGCATTTTAATACTTTCAGTGTCATTCTCCACCCCAGTCCTGACATCCTAAATCTAGTTGCTTTGATGCCAAGGTCTCTTTCTAGGGTTGATACCTCTAGTTTACCTCCTTTATTTTTATTTGGGACCTTTCTGACTAATCATCTGACCCCTAAAGGTTAACGCTGCTGTGTCACTTCTTGTAGCCTCCCCGTCCCTTGGACACTGTTAGAGTGGCTTCTTGAGCTGGTGCCTGCATGCCCATACAAAGCTGATCCAAGAACAGCCTTGCCTCTTGTGCCTTAGAACTCAATGTTCCAAGCAGCAGCCACTTAGTGTCAAGAAACTGTGGCTTTAAACTCGGCCCTATTTTGCCATGGGACCAGTCATGTTGCTAGTGGGAGTCTCCAATTACCACCATCTTGCTGCCCTGACCTCATTCCATCTCCTTTCCTTAACCCAGAGGCCTGAAGTACAGTCCTACTCATAGATTTACATTCTTGCAGCTTGGGAACTGTCCCCATGTGGAGCAGCTTCAGGTCAGCATTGGCTGAGGCACAGGCATGGGAAAGCAGAGCTGGAATAGCCAGGGCAGAGCTGCAGCTCAGGTCTGAGATGCACTGACAGCACTGTGTGGAAAGTTTGCAGTTACCCAAGCCACAATCAGCCCGGCTCCAAACACTGCCACTGAGCCATTCCAGCTTCCTCCCTGACAAGGAACCCAGTGCCTTGCATATGGAGGTGGCACAGAGGAGGGCTCTCCACATGCCCAAAGGAGTGAGAAGATCTCAGAGCCCCTGTTTTCCAGAACAGGAGGTCAATGGCTGTAACGTTCACATGCATCTAAGTGGTGGAATGTCAGTGTCATCAAGGCTGCACCGCAGCCTCTGCGCACACATGTAACCTTCCTGGTTCAGTAATGTATACTTGGGCCACCTGCATTCTTACCCTCTGCCCGTGTTGTCAGGTCTTCCTCCATCAGCGAGGGCCACGGTGATAGTTCGGGCGTGGTCTGCTAGGACTCGGTATGCCATGTCTATGCCATCTTCATCCTCCGCACCAACCTTCCCCGTGTACAGCCTGGCCCCAGTGCCCTTTGCAGAGAGAGGAGACGGTGAGTATGGAGAACCTGGCCGTTTTGTCTGACTATCGGGGGGGAGAGGGGAGACCACACACACAGTTAGCTACCTGAGTCTGCTCAGCAGCACAGCCTGGGGGACTGCTTCCAGAGCTGGCCTTGCTCAGGGCCAGTGGAGGCTGGGAATGTTATGGAAGCAGCAAACTCCTCACTGTCCCCCACCCTTTCAGATAAAGGCAAGTGTCTCTGGAAGGAGCCACGCTCAGCTCTCCCTGATCAGAAGGGCAGGTGCAAAGTGAAACTGATCAACTCCAGCAGTTGGAATGAGCCCAGGCCAGCAAAGAGTGATAGATGAAGAATCCAACACCACTTGGAGCGAGAGCTGGGGCAGGGGCCCAACTGATTTTCCTGTGTTGGGTCACACACTCCAGCCAGACATAGCCAATACAGCCAACAAGTCTGCAGTGCCCATTCTGTTTGCCATGCTCTTGCTGCTTTCAGGACCTGGCTTCTTCCTTCCCTGACAAAGCCAGTGTTCAGGGAAAGCCACCTGAAAGGCGACTTGCAAAGAGAAACTTGCCTGTGGACTTTTCTTTGTTCCTTTATGGTGGATAGAGATGGCCTGGGAAGGCTTTTCAGAAACAAGCACCCAAAATGCAGATTTTCTGCTTGTTTTTTAACACTGGAAATACTGATCCAGTCAAGTCATTTGCAAAAAGGACTCCATGGATTACTGGGGGACTGGTAGATGGCAATCAAACACCCAGTAAGTGAAAGCCTACTGACAGATGAGAGATGGGATTTTAAGTCAGTGAAATCCTGTGGTAACATCTATTCAATTCCAACCTTGGAGAAACATTCAGGAGAAAGGAGGTCTTTGTTGAGATTCAACACCCCCTAACAGCCCCCCACCCTCCGGGCCAAGACTGCTCACAATTCACATTTCAGAGTCTTCCAGCAAAATCAAGATGATCATGTGGGATATTCTGAGTAGGAAAAGCAAGCAGAAAAACTTGTTCAGAAACATCTTTTCGGGTTTTATTTATCCAACATAAAGAAACAAAAAGAGCCTGAATCCACCCTGTTCTGCTGTGCACCTGTCAGATACTGTCCCGCAAACAGGTGGATTCTCAAAGTCAAGCTACATACTCTTGCAGGCCTTGGAGCAGGGGGTTTCAAGGCAGGTGACTGGCTGCTGAAGTTTGGCTTTGGACCAGTTTCATCACCTAGATCCCTGCACTAGGTCCACCCATCTTTCCAGGTGAGAAGAGCTGGAGATGGCACCCTGCAGAGCACCAAGACTTCCCTCGGTATTTGGAGAAGTGGGGGCCCTCTTCCCCAAGATTCCCAAAGGAGGAATGTGCTGCTTCTGCAAAGTTCCCAGCCTCTGCTGACCCAGAGCATGATAAATGGAGCTCGGCTTGACCACAGAGTTGTGCCATCTTAACCCTACGATCAATACCATTTGTTTACATTGTAAATCCCTTTGTGAGGCTTCCTAGGGCCCTGCATGAGGATGGCAGCTATACAGAGGGGAGGGCAGAGTCTCCTACTTCCAAAGGCACCCAAACGGTGCATGGCCAGCACCCATCCCTGTGAGCTCCTGAAGCAGCAGCTACAGAACAGGCTAGTCTTCTATCCTTGTCAAGACACACATCTGCAGAGAAGTGTTTTTGGATTCATGACAGGTCGCTCTCACAGCCACTAGGATGTCACCATGGTCACCACCTCTGGGACAGCTTCCCTGGCTGCCGGTCCACCCACAAGACCATGCACAAGAGAGTACACAGAGGAATTCTGATCAGGTTCAAAGACTCAGGCACGGATCTATACCTTCTGGATGGCTTCAAAGTAGGGAATGAAGAGATCAGTGTCATAGTTGGACATCTTGTTTTGCAGCACCGACACCAGCCTTTCCAGACCCAACCCAGTATCAATGTTCTTCTTGGGAAGAGGCTTGAGGGTCCCGTCAGCCTCCCTGCCCAACACCAGGGAGAAAAAGTTGTTGACTGGGTTGCTGCAGGGAGCTTGAGATCTCTTCCCTCATCCCCACAAGACTTTCAATGATCCCATTGGGCTTACAAGGCAGGCACACACACGGGCCACTAGGAGCCTTATTAAGAGGGCAATTACCAAGACACTCAAGAGCAAACTAGAGTCAACGTAAATAAACCCTCCCCCCCTAGGAAAAGGGACTGCGTGTCTGCAGCCACAGATTAACCCGTGATGTGGGGGCTGCAGAACGGCCTTCCTTCCAGAGCTACAAGGAGGGATGGTGAGGAACCTCAACCCCGCTGATCAAGGACAATGATGGGAGACAGAGCAGAAGTCAGCCCAATGGGGAGTGGAGCCAAGTGTTCAGCCCAAAGGACTCTCACGAATTCCAGGCAACGGTCACAGCCTGTGAGCTTTCTGCTCTCACTGCTCCATAACAACAGCCCTTTCCTCTCAGTAGCAGGGCTCGGCTATTTGCTCCCATTGGCTGCTGGGGAGGATGGTTAACACACATGGGGTGCTGGGAGCTCAGTGTAGCTGCTGAGTGCGGAGGGTGACGAATGAGCAGTCTTATTAGGGTCCCCGCATGTCTGACGAGGAAAAGCCACGGGGGCACTAGTAAGGAGCGCCATAAGCGCTTCTAGAGGCAAGTCACAGGACATGGGTGTTACCTCCCACTGTGTGTGAACTACAACCTCCCTCTCCCTAGGTTTCACAGTTTGGCCATATTCCTCCCAACACCCACTGGGGCAGCTGCGGGGTTGGCGAGAACGATTCGCTCGCTCTGGAGAACAGAGGCTCCCAGGCCTACTGCCACTCGGTGCTACTGCTCTACAAGCTGGCTTTGCCTCAGAGCAGAGCTCTCATTCTCCCTCCAACAAGGAAAGCCTGGAGGCAGCAGGCTCTTGGCTCACCTGTTAAACTGTATGAACACCAGGTTCCAGATCTCCAAGACATTGGGGTCATCTTGATTGACGAGGTGCGAGGCATTCCGGCCCCCAATCCGGTCATAATGAATCTCACTGCAAGGCCCGCAGGGGCCTGTGTCCCCCATTTCCCAGAAGTTATCCTTCATGCTGCCAGGCAGGATCCTGCTCTCAGCCAATCTGTACCATGACAGTGCCCATTAAATCAGAGGTGAGAGCACAACACAACCCCGCTCCTCCCAGCTCAGGTGCAAACAAAGAAGCCAACTTTTGCCTGTTAAAACTCATGGAATGGGCTGGAAGAGTTCACAAGGGTTGTATTCGTGTAGTCGATTAATTGATTAACCAATAAGCAAAGCGTATAGGCTAACATTATCGACTACACCCATTCCCCCCGCTCCACTTTGCCAATGAATTTTTTAGCAGGCTAACCAGCAGCCTGGCTCAGTCCTGGCTTGCACCCAGTATGAGAGGTCAGACCCTCGCCCTGGACAGGTGCTGCTGCCACCCCCTGCTGCCGCCTCTGTATCAGAAGCTGCAGTGTGGGGTGGCAGGCAGCCAGTCCACAAGGTGGGCTGGTTTTTAAACTGACTCCCCTTGTGGACCAGTTCCTGCCTGGCACCCCATGCTGCCGCCGCAGAGACGCAGCAGCGTGGGGTGGCAGGGGACTCCCCAGGAGTGGGGCCAGAGCGCGCTGGCTGCCAGCCCCACCCTTTGGGACTAGAGAATAGTCAACTAACCGATAAGAATTCACAAGGTTAATCAACTATTCAATTAACCGCTATTTAACATCCCTAAAGCTCACAGGCTTTTGAGAGACAGGCCTGCTTTCTAACACCTACCAGTTGGACGTCCCATTCTAGCAGGGCCAAACAAAGACCACCTCAACTGACACATTCACAAGCAGCTTGTATCCTCTGGGGAGAGGCCTAGTGCACATCATATATTCTTAAAATGCCACCATGTCTTTCAGAACATGGAGTCATCCCTTTTTACATCTCTCTGTGCAAAGGCTGCAGCTAGACCACTGGACTTGGGGAGGTTCCAGGAGATTTCTCTTATGCAGAATGCCCAGGCTTTATCCAAACAAAGATACAGCAGGATGCACCTTTCAATGAGTCACCTCAACACCCTGGGCTCTGCCACCCCAAGAGCATGAGCTGTGATCTGCTGCCACAGTGAAAACCCAGCTATGTCCTCTGTTACCATTACAAAACATATGGGATTTGGGCCAAGTATGTGAAGGGGTCTAAGGTTAATTCTGCCACAGCACTGGCCATCACTTACTGCTGAGAGAATGTGCACGTCTTGAGTCTGTCCAGTAGCCCTGTGCTGTAGGAATCTTCAGGGATTCCTCCTTCACAGGTGCGCCTACAGAAGATCCCACTTTCTAACTGGGCAGGGAGTGTATAGTTAAAGTGGGTCAATATTTGACCTAGTTCAATCTAATCTCTCAGGCTCAGCTGCCGCTAGGAATCTAATCTGTGGCTACAGAACAAAGCAACAGATCCCAGCTCTTGTAAACAGAAGGAAACGAAATTAAAAATAATAATTAAATGGAAATCTACCCCGCCCCCCCCCCAATTTCCCCAGCCATTCCAAACACCCATTTGAAAAGACGGCCATTGCAGCATGCCCTGGAAATCAGCAGAACCAGACTATTTCAAAGCCAAGAGGAAATTAATCCCACAGTCACAGGCTCCTTGCGGAGAACACTGTCAGCAGCTCCCATGCTGGCAAGCCAAAGCAATTTGTCCTGGACTACTTTCACTGAGCACTACTGCAGCAGGATGGTGCAGGAATGCTCCGTCAAGCAGGCCCATCCCAGACCATTTAGGGCCTTACAACTCAAAGCCTACACCACCTTTACCTTCATCTGGAAACCATCAGGCAGCCACTGCAGAACACAGAGCATTAGGGCCATGTGCTCACTGGGAGATCCTGCACTTAAGCTCGAGACACACCTCAGCAGAGAGGTCAAAGATGGACTGGTGAGACCACAAGAAGCTTATTCTGCCTCAACCATGGCACGGGCAAACAAGGGACTCCAAGCCCCGAGACTGTCAGGCTTGCACCTATCACCAGCACTGGTTTTGTAAGAACCATTGTATTTTTAAATGCCTTACCCCAAATCCCGCCAGATCTGTTTGCACTCAAGGTCTGGCTCTAATCCGGCTGCCTCATTGCCACCAAAGTAAGTGACATAGAGTCTTTCAATGGGGATGCCGAACTCGTTGGTGAGAAGGTCCAGAGCCAGTTTACAAGCCAGTTCCTGAACCAGGAAAGACAAGATAAGTGAGGAAGAACAAATGGATTTTTTTAGCCATACAATACAGCCCCAAACCAGAGCAGGCAAGGACTGCAGGGACAGACCGTAATGCCTCAGAATAGACTTTGCACACAGTAAATGAAAGAGGAAGCACATGTAACACAGAACACATGAAAGATCTCCTCACTGACTCCACTTGCGGGCAAAAGAATGGAGGCCTAGCACATATACAGTGGATTGCCTGTCTCTCTAGGCCCACTGTGGATAATCCCTGGAGTTGCCAGCTCTGCGAAACACCAGCCCCTCAGAACCTGGTATGAGCTAGGCTCAGATTTTTAGATAACAAATAAGGTGAAGAACCTGACTAACAACAGCTGAAACAGGCAGGCCAACATTTGCAGGGGCCAGAAAGTTCCTTGGATGGCTTCATACAAGCAGCAAAATAAAATATATATTTAGCAGGTTCCATTGCGATTCTCTTTCCTCATTAAAACAACAATGGAACTAAAAATCAACCACATTGACACACACTATCATTTTTTAACATCCCCATTCAGGAAGTTCAGTAGCACAGTATTCACTCTTGAACTAAGCCAACTGCAAGATCACCACATCACACGTCCTCATTTTATGCTCATACATCCTCAGCAAGTGCTTTTCGCTAACTTCAGCTGGCATCCAGAACTTCTGCTGGAACCCTGCCTCCAAAGTTCTAGTGATAGAGATGTAGCCGTGTTAGTCTGGGGTAGCTGAAGCAAAATGCAGGACAATGTAGCACTTTAAAGACTAACAAGATGGTTTATTAGATGATGAGCTTTTGTGGGCCAGTCCCACTTCCTCAGATCAAATAGTGGAAGAAACTAGTCACAACCATATATACCAAAGGATACAATTGTTCATCTTTTTTTTTTTTAATTGTATCCTTTGGTATATATGGTTGTGACAATTTTCTTCCACTATTTGATCTGAGGAAGTGGGTCTGGCCCACGAAAGCTCATCACCTAATAAACCATCTTGTTAGTCTTTAAAGTGCTACATGGTCCTGCATTTTGCTCCAAAGTTCTACAGATTGCAGCCCGAGCCACTTACAAATGAAGGGCTGCAGAAAGATCATTGGAAAATGACTGTTCTGTGTGAAAGCCTGCTCAGACACTAGAAGCCTGAAACAAGGAATTGCTTTGCCTTTCTTAGCTTATTGGATTTAAATCCAATTGAAAACTGCTGGCTTATTTGTATTGATTTATTGAATCCCTGTTATAAGAATGACTGTTAGTCACACTACGGTAGTCCTAACACTGTGTTCAGGTAGTAGGCTGTAAGAGCTATACACGTACAGAGATGAAACAGACAAGAACACATTTCTACTGAGAGCTTTTCACATTTGAAGTGCTTTACAAATGTTAGCAAATTTATCCTCACAACATCCATGGGAGGCAGCTAGGGGCTTTTTCCATCCACAAGGGTTTCAAGTATTTTACTATCCAAATGCTCAGATGCAAAAATTAAGGAGACTGTATTTTTACTTTTTATCAATGACCCCACTGTTGTGAGGAAGTACACAGAATTTTTTGGGTTAGGCAACTGACTTGCGTGTCTTGCTACCATACTCAGGGTCTTCCTGACTGCCAGATTTGGGGTCTGGAAGGAATCTTCCTTCAGGTCAGACAGGCTGGCACTTTTGGGGCTTTTCATGTTCCTTCGTAGCATGGGGTACAGAGAGTTTGCCAGGATCATCTGGGCACAACCAACCTAATCAATTCCCTGCCATCACAGGGAACTTGGGCACTAGTAGCACCTCAGTCTCTCCCATTCTCTGCCTACAGTGCACAGCCATTAGCCTCCCAAAGACCGAAATGTTTTGTTTTAACTGGGGTCACCAGGTTCAACATAGAGGTGTTTGGATGAAGTGTAGTGGCCTAGATGATTTAATGGTCCCTTCTGGCCTTAAAGGTGATAAAAGCTCAGCTTAGGTTCCAGATTCCCTTTGCCCCTAGCTTACCTTGAAGTAATCTCCAAATGACCAGGAACCCAGCATCTCAAAGAAGGTGTGGTGGTAGACGTCTTTCCCCACATCATCCAGATCATTGTGTTTGCCCCCAGCTCGGATGCACTTTTGGGTATTGGCAGCTCTGGTCAGTTTAGCCATGGGATGGGATGGGTCCAGGGTATTGAGGAAGATGGGTTTGAACTGGGAGGAAACAGAAGCAGGATGATTGAAACACAAGAACCCACCCAGGCGGCGAGTATCCTGTGGGCTTAACGCATGTATTAGGAAATGCTGACGTTGTCACTCCACCAGCAGGGCGTCTTTCCCATCACTCCTACCCAGCCATGAGCAGTACTGCTGGACTCTGTGCCCAGAAGGAGGGCAGGTATGGCCCCACTCCTAATTCAACATCACCAGGGTTTTTCTAAACAGGATTGTTTGCTTGGTGCAACAGGACTGATCCAAAGCCTGCTAGAGTCTTTTCACCAACTACTTTGGGATCAGGCCCCTAGCGAGGGATTCAGAAGAATGAATGGAATGAGCAAAACGCTGCCTGTGCACAGATCTGAAGTGTCCAATGAGCCCTCTGACTGATGACAATCCCCTACAGAACAGAACGCAGCCTGCACCATTCCTCAAGGATTCCATATGGGGAGGCAGGCTTTAAACTAAGCAGGGCTTAGCAGAATCATTGTGGTGAAACGCTGCTCAGGGATGTGCTGATTTAGTACATTCCTCAGGTGCCATGGGCAGACTCCATTCTCAGCCGCCCCACCCCACTCTGGGCCCTCCAGTGAACACGGACATCTTAACTTGTGTGATCTCATCACAATCCTGGGAGCCCATAGCCAGGAGTGTGACAATGGAATCAATGGAGCAATTCAGGCCTGTTATATCTCACCAGACTGAATCTCAGTGTGATACTGGGGATGTAAAAAGTTAACCAGGAACCCGATAAGCACTTTATCGACATGCTTACTGGGGTAAACTGTTAATCGGTGGGAGGCTGCTCACTGTGCCATAGGATGCTCCAGACAGGTCAGAGCAGCCCTATGCCATGGCAGTATGGGCCCAACCACGCTGGAGCAACACCCCATCCACGGGGTGCACTGGGACCTGCTCAGCCCAGCCAAAACAGCTCCCCGCTTCTGATGGGTCTGGCCAGGCTGCAGCAGCTCTGTGCTGCAGGAATCACTGTTAAGAGGTTAAACAGTCTGTTTAACTGGTTAACTTTATAACTGGAATTTTACATCCCTAATAAATACTAGCCACATGGCTAAGCACACCTTCATTCTTTGCTCCTGCAGAAAGAACAAAACAAGTACCAAAGCTGTAACAGTCCTAGTGAGAGTCCTACCTGATTCATGCCAGCATTGGCAAAGAGCAGCGTAGGATCATCCAATGGGATAGTAGCAGATGAGTGCACATAGGTGTGCTGGTGCGCTTTGAAGAAGTCAATGAACTTCTGACGGATCTGCCTCGCTGAGAGTGTCTCTTCCATTTTGAGATCACCACGCAAAGCTGGCAAAAGAGAAGGGAATAGAAAGCAGACAGGTGAAGGATACATTCTACTCAGTTAATGGGACGATAACAAATAAGGATCCCAGGAAAGGGGCAAATGGGATGTAACTCACCCAATTCTTTTGCTTGGGTCTAATGAAAATTAGGTTAGAAATTAATATCTGAAAACCTAACTTGTTTTCAAAAGTGATGAGTTTCATTCTGCCATACTGAGCTAAAGGATCACAGATTCTTCAGCTTTTAAGGAAAAGTGAAAGTATCCTCACACTCCTAGCAGCATTCTACACCCCAAAATTATAAATTCTGCAAATGTTGTGTCAAAAATCACGTTTCAATTACTCTAGTAATACATTTCAAAATACCTGTCAGCAAGTATGTCTATTTTTACAGACACACAAAATTTCCACCAGAAGCAGAGAGTTAAAGAAACCCTTCTGATCCCCCCAAAGCACTGGCAGGGGGCAAGGCACCCACACCTCCTCCTCCAGATCCCAGCTGTGGCCCCCTCAGCCTAAATACTTGAACCCCCCAATTCCCAGCTGTGGGGACCTTCCCTCACTCACCTAGACACCTACTCTTTTCTTCCCCAGAACCTTGAGATCCAGAGGACAAAACAGCCTGATGCTTGACAGACTTGCATGGAATTCCCTGTGAGCTATTCTCTTCTTCCCTCAAGGTGTACTGGGAACTGCAGCTGCCTGCAACCCTCTAACTCCCACCTCCTTCCCCCAGCAGTGACTGTCTCAGCTGGGCTCTAGCATCCCTTAGTGGTGGAAAGCAGCAATGCAGGCCATTTTGGGGGTGGCAGGAAGAGATCCTGTGCACACATTAATGTCTGCAAAATTCTGCATTGCGCATTGGTGCACAATTTCCCCAGGAGTAATCCCCTGAAAATGTGTGTGGTGGATACCAAACAGTTAAGTTAGACTGAGCATGGCATACAACAGCTCTCTAGAAGGAGCCCTGAATCACAGACACAAAGGCCTGCAGTACTGAAGAGTCTATGCTGCAGCTCATGAATGCCAGCCAAGGATCACATTGCCTCCCAAACAGAACAGACAGAACATGAGTTTCAAGTAATCGTTGCTTGATTAGCTTTCATTAACATAAGCAGCTTTTTCCTTATATATACCTTTGCTTCTGGGAGAAATTGGAGAAGGTTCAGAGAAGAGCAACAAAAATGATTAAAGGTCTAGAGAACGTGAGCTATAGGGCAAGGCTGAAACAATTGGGTTTGTTTAGTTTGGAAAAGAGAAGACTGAGAGGGCACAGGATAGCAGTTTTCAGGTATCTAAAAGGGTGTCACAGGGAGATGGGGGGGGAATTGTTCTCCTTGGCCTCTGATGATAGAACAAGTAGCAATGGGGTTAAGCTGCAGCAAGGGAGCTTTAAGATCAGGGTGGTTAAACACTAGAATAAATTGCCTATGGAGGTTATGGAATCTCCATCACTGGAGATATTTAAGAGCAGGTTAGACAGACACCTGTCAGAGATTATATAGGCTATGCTTGGTCCTGCCATGAGGAGAGAGGACTGGACTTGATGATCTCTCGAGGTCCCTTCCAATTCAAGTATTCTATGATTCTGTAACTTCCACTCCAATGAAACAAAAAACAGGACTATGTAGCACTGTAAAGACTAACAAGCTGGTTTATTAGGTGATGAGCTTTCGTGGGCCAGACCCACTTCCTCAGATCAAATTGTGGAAGAAAATTGGCACGACCATATATATTATATATATATATATATATATAGTCCTTTGGCCTGACCATATATGCCAAAGGATATATGGTCGTGCCAATTTTCTTCCACTATTTGATCTGAGGAAGTGGGCCTGGCCCACGAAAACTCATCACCTAATAAACCATCTTGTTAGTCTTTACAGTGCTACATAGTCCTGTTTTTTGTTTCAGCTATACCAGACTAACACAGCTACATCTCTATTACTATTCTACTCCAATACAGCTGATGAAGTGGGTTTTACTCACAAAAGCTTATGTCCTAATAAATCTGTTAAGTCTCTAAGGGACTCCTTGTTGTTTTTGCAGATACAGACTAACATAACTACTCCTCTGAGATTACAAATCTGCAGTTAGGGCTGACAATATAGTAATTCACTTAGCAAGAAAAAATAGAACATGCTATTATAATTTAAAAAACCCTAAACACCAAGATGCGAGAATCAGAATCAAGAATCCTGCACAAATCATCACTATCCTGCAGCAACTTGGCAACCAGCCCCTCCCCAGCGAGCACTGGCTGCTTCCCACTGCCTCTCAAAATACAAGCAGACTGGGAAAATGTTGCGGTCCATGAAAGTGTGTATGGGAGGAGTGATAAGCAAGGTCTACTACAGCAGACAGAAGTAGGAAAGGGATCTAGATGGCTCTTTTCTAGTTGCTTTTCCAAAGCCACAGGAGCAGCAGCATGATTGTCAGTGCAACACCTTTAGACAGCCTACACCTATGTCAGTTCCATCATCCAGATCCACAAAAGCCATTAGGCACCTGGCTCCCACCAAAATCAATGGAAATGAGGTATCTACATATCCTAGATTAGAGGGTCTGAGTCTTCAAGTCCATTCTGGAACCCTCCACCAGAACTGAGAGAGAAAGAAGTGTCCTGTTTCACAAACAAAAGACTGAGCAGAGAATCTGCCTCTTCACCATGCAAGTCATTGGGACAGCTGCCTCCCTCTGAGCAAGAGAAGAGACTGGGGCTGCAAGGGAGGGGAAAAAGCAAAATTTAAAAACCACAAAATCATTTTTGAAGTGTACTAAAAACTCTACTGGCATTTTAGCTGTCAGGCCTTTTCCCTTTCTCCAAAGCAGGCATTTTGGCAAGAATCAGAATCATGCATCTGACGAAGTGGGTCTTTGCCCACGAAAGCTTATGCTCCAACACTTCGGTTAGTCTATAAGGTGCCACAGGACTCCTTGCCGCTTCTGCAGATTCAGACTAACATGGTTAGTCCCCCATGGTTACCCCTCTGATACTTGACATCTTGGTGACTTGGCCAAAGGTCACATGCAGTGCAGCTGAGCCAAGAATTGAAGCCAGGAGTTCCAACCACAGCATGTCCGGATGGAAAACAGGTTGTGTGTTTTTAAGCAGGGCTAGGATGGTGCAACAAGACTCCAAACCATTACACAGAGGGAACAGGCCCAAAGCACTGGACTGGCACTGGCTACAGTCGGAAGACAGGATTCCGAGCTGGACAGATCACTGGGCAGACCCAGTATGGCCATTATATTCTTACAAAATGTTCTGAAAACAGGCCCATGGGCCTGACACTGGGCGATCTGGTTTAAAACTGCACTCAGATCCATCTCCAGCATGTCATGGACACATTACCAGAGCCACACCATGCACAACCCTAATACATGCTCGCTGTATGCCAGGAGGGCCTCACACTCGCACTCCACAGCACAACTCCCACCCCGCCTCTCCTGCAGGGGGCAGCCCATTCCCACTCCACTGCACGACTCCCCCACCCCACCCCTCCTGCGTGGGGCTCCCCCATTCCCACTCCACTGCACGACAACCCCACCCCGCCTCTCCTGCGTGGGGCTCCCCCATTCCCACTCCACGACAACCCCACCCCGCCTCTCCTGCGTGGGGCTCCCCCATTCCCACTCCACTGCACGACTCCCCCACCCCACCCCTCCTGCGTGGGGCTCCCCCATTCCCACTCCACTGCACGATTCCCCCACCCCACCCCTCCTGCGTGGGGCTCCCCCATTCCCACTCCACTGCACGACAACCCCACCCCGCCTCTCCTGCGTGGGGCTCCCCCATTCCCACTCCACTGCACAACTCCCCCACCCCGCCTCTCCTGCATGGGGCTCCCCCATTCCCACTCCACTGCACGACTCCCCCGCCCCTCCTGCGTGGGGCTCCCCCATTCCCACTCCACGACTCCCCCGCCCCTCCTGCGTGGGGCTCCCCCATTCCCCCCCCACAGCACGACTCCCCCGCCCTGCCCCTCCTGTGTGGGGCTCCCCCATTCCCCCCCCACAGCACGACTCCCCCCCCCGCCCCTCCTGCGTGGGACTCCCCCATTCCCCCCCCACAGCACGACTCCCCCGCCCCGCCCCTCCTGCGTGGGGCTCCCCCATTCCCCCCCCCACAGCATGACTCCCCCCCGCCCCTCCTGCGTGGGGCTCCCCCATTCCCCCCCCCCCACAGCACGCCCCCCCCCCCGCCCTGCCCCTCCTGCGTGGGGCTCCCCCATTCCCCCCCACAGCACGACTCCTGCGTGGGGCTCCCCCATTCCCCCCCCACAGCACGACTCCTGCGTGGGGCTCCCCCATTCCCCCCACAGCACGACTCCCCCGCCCCTCCTGCGTGGGGCTCCCCCATTCCCCCCCCACAGCACGACCCCCCCCCCGCCCCTCCTGCGTGGGGCTCCCCCATTCCCCCCCCCCACAGCACGACTCCCCCGCCCCGCCCCTCCTGCGTGGGGCTCCCCCATTCCCCCCACAGCACGACTCCCCCGCCCCGCCCCTCCTGCGTGGGGCTCCCCCATTCCCCCCACAGCACGACTCCCCCCCCCCCCCACTCCCCCCCCGCCCCTCCTGCGTGGGGCTCCCCCATTCCCCCCCCACAGCACGACTCCCCCCCCCGCCCCTCCTGCGTGGGGCTCCCCCCCCCCCCCCCACAGCACGACTCCCCCCCCCCGCCCCTCCTGCGTGGGGCTCCCCCATACCCCCCCCACAGCACGACTCCCCCCCCCGCCCCTCCTGCGTGGGGCTCCCCCCCCCCCCCAGCCGACTCCTGCGTGGGGCTCCCCCATTCCCCCCCCACAGCACGACTCCCCCCCCCCCCCCCCCACAGCACTCCCCCCCCCCGCCCCTCCTGCGTGGGGCTCCCCCATTCCCCCCCACAGCACGACTCCTGCGTGGGGCTCCCCCATTCCCCCCCACAGCACGACTCCTGCGTGGGGCCCCCCCATTCCCCCCCCAGCACGACTCCTGCGTGGGGCTCCCCCATTCCCCCCCCACAGCACGACTCCCCCCCCGCCCCTCCTGCGTGGGGCTCCCCCATTCCCCCCCCACAGCACGACTCCCCAGCCCCGCCCCTCCTGCGTGGGGCTCCCCCCCCCCCCCCCCACAGCACGACTCCCCCCCCCCGCCCCTCCTGCGTGGGGCTCCCCCATTCCCCCCCCACAGCACGACTCCCCCGCCCCAGGGCATGCCGGGAGAGATGGGGGAATGCGGCACGAGGCGGCTCAGTACCCCCCCCCCCTCTGCTGGCCGTTACCTCTCCGGCGCACCGCCACCTGCCGCGACCTTACGCCTCGCGGCGCGCAACCTAACCCCGGCAACTTCCGCCCCGCCCCACGCCAGGCGGCCGGCTGCTGATTGGTCAACGCCTCTGGCCGTCACCGCGCGGCGCGGAGGCGGCTCGCATGTGACGTCAGGCGGCAGGGCCGTGAGGCGGCTGATGCAACGGCCTGTCGGGGAGGGCGGGGCTCGCCGCCGCCATCTTAGCTCCGCCCGGGGCGGGGCGGGGCGGTCGTTGTCCTCTCCCCGGGGTTTGCGGCGCCCCCTTGGCTACAAGGCCACAGTGTGACTCACCCCCCGGAGCCCCAGGGCCTGTCTGCGGGGCGGGGGCTGAGCCCGGTGCCAGCCCGGGACCCCCCCGCCCCGCGGGCTCCCCGGCCCGGCACAACGCCGGGATCCCTCCGCCCCGCGGGCTCCCCGGCCCGGCACAGCGCCGGGATCCCTCCGCCCCGCGGGCTCCCCGGCCCGGCACAGCGCCGGGATCCCCCCGCCCCGCGGGCTCCCCGGCCCGGCCCAGCGCCCGGGATCCCCCCGCCCCGCGGGCTCCCCGGCCCGGCCCAGCGCCCGGGATCCCCCCGCCCCGCGGGCTCCCCGGCCCGGCGCCCGGATCCCTCCGCCCCGCGGGCTCCCCGGCCCGGCGCCCGGATCCCTCCGCCCCGCGGGCTCCCCGGCCCGGCCCAGCGCCCGGGATCCCCCCGCCCCGCGGGCTCCCCGGCCCGGCCCAGCGCCCGGGATCCCCCCGCCCCGCGGGCTCCCCGGCCCGGCACAGCCCCGGGACCCCCCCCCCCGCGAGCTCCCCGGCCCGGCACAGCGCCCGGATCCCTCCGCCCCGCGGGCTCCCCGGCCCGGCACGGCGCCCGGATCCCTCCGCCCCGCGGGCTCCCCGGCCCGGCACGGCGCCCAGGATCCCTCCGCCCCGCGGGCTCCCCGGCCCGGCCCAGCGCCCGGGATCCCCCCGCCCCGCGGGCTCCCCGGCCCGGCCCAGCGCCCGGGATCCCCCCGCCCCGCGGGCTCCCCGGCCCGGCACAGCCCCGGGACCCCCCCCCCCGCGAGCTCCCCGGCCCGGCACAGCGCCCGGATCCCTCCGCCCCGCGGGCTCCCCGGCCCGGCACGGCGCCCAGGATCCCTCCGCCCCGCGGGCTCCCCGGCCCGGCCCAGCGCCCGGGATCCCCCCGCCCCGCGGGCTCCCCGGCCCGGCCCAGCGCCCGGGATCCCCCCGCCCCGCGGGCTCCCCGGCCCGGCGCCCGGATCCCTCCGCCCCGCGGGCTCCCCGGCCCGGCACAGCGCCGGGATCCCCCCGCCCCGCGGGCTCCCCGGCCCGGCGCCCGGATCCCTCCGCCCCGCGGGCTCCCCGGCCCGGCACAGCGCCGGGATCCCTCCGCCCCGCGGGCTCCCCGGCCCGGCACAGCGCCGGGATCCCCCCGCCCCGCGGGCTCCCCGGCCCGGCCCAGCGCCCGGGATCCCCCCGCCCCGCGGGCTCCCCGGCCCGGCCCAGCGCCCGGGATCCCCCCGCCCCGCGGGCTCCCCGGCCCGGCGCCCGGATCCCTCCGCCCCGCGGGCTCCCCGGCCCGGCGCCCGGATCCCTCCGCCCCGCGGGCTCCCCGGCCCGGCCCAGCGCCCGGGATCCCCCCGCCCCGCGGGCTCCCCGGCCCGGCCCAGCGCCCGGGATCCCCCCGCCCCGCGGGCTCCCCGGCCCGGCCCAGCGCCCGGGATCCCCCCGCCCCGCGGGCTCCCCGGCCCGGCACAGCCCCGGGACCCCCCCCCCCCGCGAGCTCCCCGGCCCGGCACAGCGCCCGGATCCCTCCGCCCCGCGGGCTCCCCGGCCCGGCACGGCGCCCGGATCCCTCCGCCCCGCGGGCTCCCCGGCCCGGCACGGCGCCCAGGATCCCTCCGCCCCGCGGGCTCCCCGGCCCGGCCCAGCGCCCGGGATCCCCCCGCCCCGCGGGCTCCCCGGCCCGGCCCAGCTCCCGGGATCCCCCCGCCCCGCGGGCTCCCCGGCCCGGCGCCCGGATCCCTCCGCCCCGCGGGCTCCCCGGCCCGGCACAGCGCCGGGATCCCCCCGCCCCGCGGGCTCCCCGGCCCGGCGCCCGGATCCCTCCGCCCCGCGGGCTCCCCGGCCCGGCACGGCACCGGGATCCCTCCGCCCCGCGGGCTCCCCGGCCCGGCACGGCGCCGGGATCCCTCCGCCCCGCGGGCTCCCCGGCCCGGCACGGCGCCCGGATCCCTCCGCCCCGCGGGCTCCCCGGCCCGGCACGGCGCCGGGATCCCTCCGCCCCGCGGGCTGCCTGGCCCGGCACGGCGCCGGGATCCCTCCGCCCCGCGGGCTCCCCGGCCCGGCACGGCGCCGGGATCCCTCCGCCCCGCGGGCTCCCCGGCCCGGCACGGCGCCGGGATCCCTCCGCCCCGCGGGCTCCCCGGCCCGGCACGGCGCCGGGATCCCTCCGCCCCGCGGGCTCCCCGGCCCGGCACGGCGCCGGGATCCCTCCGCCCCGCGGGCTCCCCGGCCCGGCACGGCGCCGGGATCCCTCCGCCCCGCGGGCTGCCCGGCACGGCGCCGGGATCCCTCCGCCCCGCGGGCTCCCCGGCCCGGCACGGCGCCCGGATCCCTCCGCCCCGCGGGCTCCCCGGCCCGGCACGGCGCCCGGGACCCCCCCGCCCCGCGGGCTGCCCGGCCCGGCACGGCGCCGGGATCCCTCCGCCCCGCGGGCTCCCCGGCCCGGCACGGCGCCCGGGATCCCTCCGCCCCGCGGGCTCCCCGGCCCGGCACGGCGCCCGGGATCCCTCCGCCCCGCGGGCTCCCCGGCCCGGCACGGCGCCCGGGATCCCTCCGCCCCGCGGACTTGGCACTAGTCCTTGTTCGACCCCATCACATTTCTCGTGGCCCAACCCTCTGATCTGCCCAGGTCACTCTGGGCCCCTCCCTGCCCCCCAGCGTATCCACCCCTCCCCCAGCTCAGTGTCACCCGCAGACTCGCTGAGGGCGCCACCCATCCCCCCAGCCAGGGCGTTCATAACTACACTGAACCAAACCGGTCCTAGAACCGAACCTTGGGGCACTCCGTTAGAAACCGACCGCCATCCTGACATTGAGCCATTGATCACTACCCGCTGGGCCCGGCCTTCTAGCCTCTTTCTATCCATCTTACCGTCCATTTATCCAATCCACAATCCCTTAACTTGCTGGCAAGAATATTGTGGGAGACCGTATCAAAAGCCTTGCTAAAGTCAAGGTCTATCACATCCACTGACTTTCCCATGTCCACCGAGCCAGTTACCTCATCAGAGAAGCTAATTAGACTGGTCAGGCACGACTTGCCCTTTGTGAATCCATGCTGACTATTCCTAATCACTTTCCTCTCATCCAAGTGCCTCAATATGGATTCCTTAAGGATCCCTTCCATGATTTTTCCAGGAACCAAGGTAAGACTGACCAGCCTATAGTTCCCTGGATCGTCCTTCTTCCCTTTTTTGAAGATGGGCACTACATTTGCCTTTTTCCAGTCATCCGGGATTTCTCCCGATCTCCACGACTTTTCAAAGATAATAGCCAAAGGCTCCTCAATGACATTTGCCAACTCCTTCAGTACCCTCGGATGCACTAAGTCTGGACCCATGGATTTATGTACGTTTAGCTTTTCTAAATAGTTCCTAACCTGTTCTTTACCCACCACGGGCTGTCCATCTTCATCCCATCTTGCATGTTAGTCCAAGAGCCGACCTTGTCCGTGAATACAGAGGGAAAGAAAGGATTGAGTTCTTCAGCTTTCCCCACATCATGTCACTGGGTTACCTCCTTCATCCAGTAGGGGCTGCACTCCTGCGCCAGAGCCTGGGGGAGGCGAGTGGATTGGGGGGGGCCCAGCCCTATGGGGGAGCCAAGTGGATTCTGGGGGTCCAGCCCTATGGGGGAGCCAAGTGGATTCTGGGGGTCCAGCCCTGTGGGGGGGACCGAGTAGATTTTGGGGGGGCCCAGCCCCGTGGGGGAGGCAAGTGGATTCTGGGGGGACCCAGCCCCATGGGGGGGCCAAGTAGATTCTGGGGGGGCCCAGCCCTGTGGGGGAGCTGAGTGGATTCTGGGGGCCCAACCCCGTGGGGGGGGGGTAGAGTAGGGGGGGCCCAGCCCCGTGGGGGGCAAATGGATTCTGGGGGGCCCAGCCCCGTGGGGGGCAAATGGATTCTGGGGGGCCCAGCCCCATGCGGAGGGCCAAGTAGATTCTGGGGGGCCCAGCCCCATGGGGAGGGCTGAGTAGATTCTGGGGGGCCCAGCCCTATGGGGGAGCCAAGTGGATTCTGGGGGTCCAGCCCTGTGGGGGGGACCGAGTAGATTTTGGGGGGGCCCAGCCCCGTGGGGGAGGCAAGTGGATTCTGGGGGGACCCAACCCCATGGGGGGGCCGAGTAGATTCTGGGGGGGCCCAGCCCTGTGGGGGAGCTGAGTGGATTCTGGGGGCCCAACCCTGTGGGGGGCGAGTAGATTCTGGGGGGCCCAGCCCCGTGGGGGGCAAATGGATTCTGGGGGGCCCAGCCCCGTGGGGGGCAAATGGATTCTGGGGGGCCCAGCCCCATGCGGAGGGCCAAGTAGATTCTGGGGGGCCCAGCCCCATGGGGAGGGCTGAGTAGATTCTGGGGGGCCCAGCCCGTGGAGCCCTGTGGGGGGGCGAGTAGATGTGGGGGGGACCAGCCCAGCCCCGTGGTGAGCCAAGTAGATTCTGGGGGGCCCAGCCACGTGGGGGGGCCGAGTAGATTTGGGGGGGGGACCAGCCCAGCCTCGTGGGGAGCCGAGTAGATTCTGAGGGGCCCAGCCCCTTGAGGGGGTGGTGCGCCAGCAGGCTCCCAGTGCTGGGGGGGGCCTAGCCTCGGGGGCTGCATGCAGATGGGAGGGGTCACTTGGTGGCTCCCGTTCTGTTTTCCAAGGGGGCGGGAATGTCCGGCCCTCGCACTGCTCTACAACATCAACCTTCACTCAAGAAAAGGCCCTTCCCAATGGGATCAGGCGGTTGCTCCACATTTCCAACACCTTTTCCTTTAATCTTTTTGCTTATCCGGACACATTAACTATTACTGACGGCAGCACTGCCAGGATTCCTGAACTCTGGCCTGCGTACCAGACTTGGGCTAGAGTGGGGCTTCCTTCATTGGCATCTCATTAAAATACTCTTTGAACTTGAGCCCAGAATTTTGCAGTCAGGGTGGGGGCGCTCTGCTCAGGCATTTCAGGGACTTCACACAGTATTTGGAAACCAGCTAAGCGCTTGTGGGTGCAATCTGTCTCTGTCTGGAGGACATGCTGGGTCCACATTGGGAACCCAGGAATTTAAAGGATCCGGTGGTGGCACGGGGACCTGTTTTCTATCTGTACTAGTGGGTGCATCTGCTCTTTCTCCTTTTCCTCAGTCTCTGGCTTTTAGCCCCATGATTTTCTCATGTCAGTTCACACCCTGTTTATGAGCTCCTTCTTCCAAGGCAGCTGCTGCTGCTGCTTTTTCTTTCAGCTCCACTTCCTTTTCTTTCATTCTCCGTTTCTGATTTCTAAGGTTCGCATTCCTCCCTTTTTCTCCTCTCAGACTTCAATTTGGCCAGCTCTAACTGTGCTTCATTTTTATGTTTTTCTCTTTCTATTTCTCTATCCCAAAAGAAGCAAACAGACAATAAAGAAATAGTAAGGTCTCTGCTGTTTTCAGCCCCAACACTTGGTTTTCACTTCAAATGACCCACCAGTGCTTAAAGTGCGCATTTCACTGGGAACCATATGCCGTGTGGTTGGGCTGAGGGTCCAATCTGGGCTGTTGAACTGCTGTGTTCCCTTAGTCCCCTAGCCCGGCATGCCTTTGATACTGCTTTGCTGTCAGAACATCCACTCCTACTAGTCTGGTTGCATAGCTTTTAGAATGCAAAATCACTCCCAGCTAAGTACAGTAAACTTCCGATAATCCGGCACCTTTAGGACCCAGGGGGTGCCGGATTATCAGATATGCCGGACTATCGGAAGGAGGGGCTGTGACATAGCGGGGGTACTTGCTGGGCTGTGGTGACCTCTGCTGTCTGGAGCAAGACCCAGCAGGGAAAACCTCACTATGCAAAGGTGACGCCAAACCTGTTGAACCAGACACCCCCCATGGAGAGGAACAAAGGAAGGTGGAGGCTGCCCTGGCTGGGGGGCAGGGCTGGAAGAGAGTGAGTTTAGTTGAGGGCTGGGAGCATGGAGGAGACAGCCTAGGGAAAGGGGCTGGAGTTTAGGGGCCCAGTCTCCCCCATCTCAAGGGGGCCTGAGGCATCCTAGCCCAGCTCTGTGACCAGATTCCATCTGTGCTGTGCTGTATCCTGGAGAGGCAATAAACTTCCTCTATTCCACCAGCTGGTGCGGTCTGTTTGTGCCATTTCGGGGTGCAGGAGACGGGGGACCCCCAACGCGCCGTCACAGGGGCTATGAGAGGTGTGGGGTGATGCCACCCCAGACCTCTCATAGCCCCCTCTTCCGATAGTCCGGCTCTGCCCCAGGAGTCCCTGATTCAGCCGCTGCTGGTCAGTTTCAGCAGCGGCTGAATCGAGACGCCTGCAGCAGAGCAGCTGGAGTGCTACCAGGACCGTTGGTGCTGCGAGACCAACCTGGCAGCACCCCAGCTGCTCTTGGGGACGCCTGGGGCAGAGCAGCTGGGGGGCTGCTGGGTTGGGTCCCACAGCGCCGAGGAGCGGCGCTACTGGACCAACCCAGCAGCACCCCAGCTGCTCTATCCCAGGTGTCCCCAAGTCAGGCGCTGCTGAAACTGATCAGTGGCTGACTCCAGGAAGCCCGAGGCAGAGCTGCTCGGGCTTCCTGGAGTCAGTCGCTGGTCAGTTTCAGCAGCAGCTGAATCGGGGACAGCTGGGGTGCTGCTGGGTTGGTCCCACAGCCCCGAGGGGCAGCGCTACAGGACCTACCCGGCAGCACTCCAGCTGCTCTGCCCCAGGCTTCCCCGATTCAGCCGCTGGTCAGTTTTAGCAGCGGCTGAATCGGGGAAGCCGGGGACAGAGCAGCTCCAATGGTCCGGCTGCCCGGAGCACTTCCGGGTTCCTGATGGTGCTGGACCATCAGGAGTGCCGGACCATCGGAGTTTTACTGTATATGAGCATGCTGACTAGTCACTCACAAATTACATAGAGGGCAACACATGCAATGCTCTTAGTTAAATTAGCTGATTAAGAGATACTAAACCATGCTTATAAATTAGTCCTTTTAAGAGAAGGAATATATTACAAGCAAAAATTCTATCAGACTTCACCATTTTCACCGTAATTTTTCACTATGTACACATTCTTGTCTCCTCTTAGAAAAAAATGCCTTCAGAGTAGTGCATTAGACCCATGGTGTCCAACCAGTTCTGAAGCAGTAACCACTATAGCAGAAGCAAAATGCAGGACAATGTAGCACTTTAAAGACTAACAAGATGGTTTATTAGATGATGAGCTTTCGTGGGACAGACCCACTTCCTCAGATTTTTGATCTGAGGAAGTGGGTCTGGCCCACGAAAGCTCATCATCTAATAAACCATCTTGTTAGTCTTTAAAGTGCTACATTGTCCTGCATTTTGCTTCAACTACCCCAGACTAACACGGCTACACTATAGCAAACTAGCCACGTTATTCTGAAAATGTAAATAATTTTGTGAGACTCTCCAAACATTGTCTTTTAATGTCAACAGAATGCTTCAACGTATGTTTTAATCAACAGAAATCAACACGTTTCACAGAAATTCAATCAATTGGACACTTGACAATTTTGTGTCACTGCTAAACCTCTGAACTTAGGCAAAAACTTTTCACTAAGAGCACACCTACACTTGGCCTCCATATTTTCATCCAGTGACCATGACCAGTACTTCAACTTGATGTAGGTCATGAGAGAAAATGATGCTTCACAAAGCGATGTTGAACCAAACATGGAAAAAAGTTTGGTAACTGCAGTTTTCAAAATAGCAAACTGACTGTTGCAAAAGTGTATCCCAGATTGTCAAAACCGATTCTTTTTTTGACTGATCGAGCGAGCTTTGAAGTGTGAGCATATCTTTTTCAAACAAATGTTTGTCCAGGCCAAGGAAATTGACAAGGTCTCAAGAATTAGCAATGTCGAACTGAAATACCAACTGAGACAGCGCGTTGGGGGTCCCCCGTCTCCTGCACCCCGAAATGGCACAAACAGACTGCACCAGCCGGTGGAATAGAGGAAGTTTATTGCCTCTCCAGGATAAAGCACAGCACAGATGTAATCTGGTCACAGAGCTGGGCTAGGATGCCTCAGGCCCCCTTGAGTTGGGGGGAGACTGGGCCCCTAAACTCCAGCCCCTCTCCCTAGGCTGTCTCCTTCCCTAGGCTGTCTCCTCCATGCTCACAGACAGCAACTAACTAACCCTCTTCCAGCCCTGCCCCCCAGCCAGGGCAGCATTCCACCTTCCTTTGTTCCTCTCCATGGGGGGTGTCTGGCCATTCTGGTTTGCATAGTGACTCATCCTGTTTTGCTGGGTCGTGGTACCCACGGCAGCCAGTGGGGGTTACCCCAGAGCCAGCAGCATAGAAACCAGCCAGGTACCCCCACTACGTTACACCAACATGAAGCTTTCAAAATCTGCAAAACACTGGCTGAATTTCATTAAATCATCTCACATAACACTGACAATCAAGGTCATCATGCTCAAATTCACTATTTCCGGCAATTTTCTGCAAATTTGGGAAGTGGGTGAATTCTCCTGCCTTCATTTGAATAGCTGTAGCGCTGGGCCTGTGTTTAGGGTTTTCTGATCCGGGCTTCATTTTTTGATTTTTGTAAACAGTTCTGTCCTTGTGGGATTTATCACAGCTAGTTGATACGCTGTCAGTAACTAAGCAACTGCACAGTCTGTGCAAACAACGTTCAGAAGCGGGTTGCAGTAGGAGTGAAAGCCACGTGCTTGGTGAGGTCATGAATAACCAGAGCAGTAGCCACACAATAACACCCCCGGGTTTTGTCACCAGCCTCCAGTGGACCTGCAGTCCCATAGGCAGATGGAGCCACCCTAGTCCCAGCTGGGCAGAAGCAGCTGGCTAGTGGATTAACCCAATCTTCCTCAACAGCCACTGATGCCACCCCTTCCTCCCTTTTCTCAGCCCCCCACGCTGGGAAGGGGTTCCTGCTGTGGCCACCACTTCCTCCCTAAAGGCCACCCATGCAGAGAAGGGGTGGAGGAGGGCTTCCCTTCCCTCCCACTCTTGCAAGGGATTCCTGCCCCCCCCCCTTTCAGGTCCCGCATGCCTCCTTAACTGTTAAGGCTCCAGTCTGCGATACTGTTCCCTGCTGCAGCCAGCCTATTCAGGGAAGGGAGGGGAGAAGTTGGTCCCACTGTGCCCGCCCCATGCAGGGAAGGGCCTCAGGGGCTTCCCTTCCCTCTCACTCCGGGAACAGAATCCCCCCTCCCCCGGTCCTGCACGCAGGTTCACTGCAAAAGGAGTTTTGCTGACAGCCTCTGCAGCTGCCTGAGCCTGCTCTGGCCTCTTTTCCACTGCTGTTTCTCAGGAGAGCAACCAGAGGTATCTGGCTGCACTGCAAGGGAGGCTGGGGTTAGTTTTTAAAGTGGCCCCAGGGACTCCCCCTTCCCCTCAGGATTTCACAGCTGCAGGACCCCCCGGAAGCTGGATTTGTTTGGCAGGCCGGATCTGGCCCATAGGCCAGAGGTTCCCCACCACTGTTGTAAGGTATAATTTAAAAAGTTAAAATCTGCTCAATGTGTATATTCTATGTGTGTGCACCATTCCTGTCTTTGAAGTTAGAAATGTGAAGCATAAGCCTGGTTCACTAATTGAGACATGCCGAGTAAGGGCTTTTAGCAGGACTCAAGGAACTTAATGGCCCAATACTCAGGACAGTGATCTGTGAATAGTCTTGTTTTTCCCCCTGAAGCCTCCTGCTACGGGACAAGCCCAAGAAAGAAACCAACAGAACACCACAGGCCATCACCTACAGTCCCCAGCTAAAACCTCTCCAACGCATCATTAGTGATCTACAACCCATCCTGGACAATGATCCCTCGCTTTCACAGGCCTTGGGAGGTAGGCCGGTCCTTGCCCACAGACAACCCGCCAACCTGAAGCATATTCTCACCAGCAACTACACACCGCACCATAATAACTCGAACTCAGGAACCAATCCATACAACAAACCTCAGTGCCAACTCTGCCCACATATATACTCCAGCAACACCATCACAGGACCTAACCAGATCAGCCATACTGTCACTGGTACGTTCTCCTGCACATCTACTAATGTAATATATGCCATCATGTGCCAACAATGCCCCACTGCTATATACATCGGCCAAACTGGACAGTCCCTACGTAAAAGATCTGATATTAGGAATGGCAACATACAAAAACCTGTAGAGGAACACTTCAATCTTCCTGGACACACAATTGCAGATCTAAAAGTAGCCATCCTGCAGCAAAAAAACTTCAGGACCAGACTTCAAAGAGAAACTGCTGAGCTACAGTTCATCTTTAGTTTGACACAATCAACTCTGGATTAAACAAAGACTGTGAATGGCTTGCTAACTACAAAAGCAGCTTCTGCTCTCTTGGAATTCACACCTCCAGATCAGCTGCTAGAAGTGGGCCTCATCCTCCCTGATTGGATCCACCTCGTCATCTCCAGCCTGATCCTGGCCTGCATATTTATACCTGCCTCTGGAAATTTCCACTACATGCATCTGATGAAGTGGGTCTTTGCCCACGAAAGCTTATGCTCCTACACTTCAGTTAGTCTATAAGGTGCCACAGGACTCCTCGTCGCTTTTGCAGATTCAGACTAACACGGCTACCCCTCTGATACTTGTTTTTCCTGTTGGCCCTTATGGTTGGTCCTGCCAAGCTATGTAGCCAGGTCTCATAGACTCATAGACTTTAAGGTCAGAAGGGACCATTATGATCATCTAGTCTGACCCCCTGCACAGTGCAGGCCACAGAATCTCACCCACCCCTCCTAGAATAATCCTCTCACCTAGATCTCAAGCAAAATGCAGGACTATGTAGCACTTTAAAGACTAACAAGATGGTTTATTAGGTGATGAGCTTTTGTGGGCCAGACCCACTTCCTCAGATCAAATAGTGGAAGAAAATAGTCACAACCATATATACCAAAGGATACAATTGGTATATATGGTATATATGTTTGTGACTATTTTCTTCCACTGTTTGATCTGAGGAAGTGGGTCTAGCCCATGAAAGCTCATCACCTAATAAACCATCTTGTTAGTCTTTAAAGTGCTACATGGTCCTGCATGTTGCTTCAGCTACACCAGACTAACACGGCTACATTTCTATCACCTATATCTCAGATATTGAAGCCTTCAAATACTTTGAAGGTCACCTGATGCTACAAGGCTGTACTTTGCCACTGAAAGTGTGAAAAGTTTAAACTGACCAGAAAGGATTCCTGCCTTTGGAAAATTATATAAATGAGGGAAACCAAACAGTTGGGGTGTTGGCCAGATGCCAGCACACCCCTGCTTACCACCCAAGATGCCTGCTGGAAACATGAGGGAAGGAGCAAGCCTAAGCTGAGAGGCTTCCCAACCTATGAGAAGACTATTAAAACTGCTATGAGAGTAGGAAATTGCATGTAAGAAATGCAAGTGTCCTAGAGTATAAGGCTTAGCTGGCCTGGTTGGTTTTATTTTGCTTAGTAATTGACTTTGATCTGTCTGTTGTCACTTGCAACTGCCTAAATCCCACTTTTTAGATTTACTAAAACCACTTTCGTTTATTAATAAATCCAGTGTAAATCATTGTTTCTTCGGGGGGGGGGGGTCAACAGCTGTCCATGTCTCTCATTGACACAGGGGGCAAATGATCTATTAGCTAGTTCTGTATAAAACTTTACTCAGGGTGAGGGATTTATCTGGGGCGCTGGTGCCAGTGGGACTGTGCAGCCGGGTGCTGTGTCAAGCCCCTTTGGCTGAGCATTCCCAGAGCTGAGCTGCTCTGCCTGGGCTGTGACCCCAGCTCTGCGCTGTCACTGGAGGGGCTGTGACGTAGGGGGTGCTCGCTGGGCGGTGGTGACCCCTGCTGTCTGCAGCAAGACCCAGCAGGGAAAACCTCACTATGCAAAGGGGACTCAAAAACCATCCCCCTCCCCCAGCCCTCATTTGCATGAGTTGCAATCTCATTTGCATATTTTCTACGATCCGTTTTTGGGCTGGGGTTTGTGAGCGGCGTTTCCTTTTTCTGCGAGAGCCTTGTGCCCCAACCAGACTTGCGGAAAGAGGCTCCTGGGCAAAAAGAAACATCCGGCTAGTGGCGCTGGCAGGTTTCAGAAAGAGCGTTTCGATTGGCAGCCCCGCCCCAGAAATGCATCAGTAGAAAATATGCAAATGAGTCCCTCATTAGCATATGTTTTGCCAAGAAAAACCATCGAGTAGCCAGAGCCGCTGCCGCTGCCCCCGGAGCCTCCCGCCCCGCCCCGCCCCGCCTGGGCCAACGGCCGCTCCAACCCCCCCGCCCCGCCCCGCCCCAGCCACGCCCCCGCCTGGGCCAACGGCCGCTCCAACCGCCCCGCCCCGCCCCGCCCCAGCCACGCCCCCGCCTGGGCCAACGGCCGCTCCAACCCCCCCGCCCCGCCCCGCCCCAGCCACGCCCCCGCCTGGGCCAACGGCCGCTCCAACCCCCCCGCCCCGCCCCGCCCCGCCCCCGCCTGGGCCAACGGCCGCTCCAACCCCCCCGCCCCGCCCCGCCCCAGCCACGCCCCCGCCTGGGCCAACGGCCGCTCCAACCCCCCCGCCCCGCCCGGCCCCAGCCACGCCCCCGCCTGGGCCAACGGCCGCTCCAACCCCCCCGCCCCGCCCCGCCCCCGCCTGGGCCAACGGCCGCTCCAACCCCCCCGCCCCGCCCCCGCCTGGGCCAACGGCCGCTCCAACCCCCCCGCCCCGCCTCAGCCACGCCCCCGCCTGGGCCAACGGCCGCTCCAACCCCCCCGCCCCGCCCCGCCCCAGCCACGCCCCCGCCTGGGCCAACGGCCGCTCCAACCCCCCCGCCCCGCCCCGCCTCAGCCACGCCCCCGCCTGGGCCAACGGCCGCTCCAACCCCCCGCCTCGCCCCGCCTCAGCCACGCCCCCGCCTGGGCCAACGGCCGCTCCAACGCCCCGCCCCAGCCACGCCCCCGCCTGGGCCAACGGCCGCTCCAACGCCCCGCCCCAGCCACGCCCCCGCCTGGGCCAACGGCCGCTCCAACGCCCCGCCACGGTCCCCGGCCTGTGGGGCCGCCAGCGGGCGCAGAAACTCCCCCCGCCCCGCCGCTGCCATGGGAACAACCCGCGGGCCCCGCCCTAGCGCCGCTTCCGCAACCCCACTTCCGCTTCCAGCCGCGCCAGCGAGAGGCGGGCTAGAGCGGAGCCTGCATGGAGGACCATAGAGCGCAGAGGTGGCGGGCTAGAGCGGAGCCCACGTGGGAGACCATAGAGCGCAGGGGTGCCGGGCTAGAGCGGAGCCCACGTGGGGGACCATAGAGCGCAGGGGAGGCGGGCTAGAGCGGAGCCTGCATGGAGGACCATAGAGCGCAGAGGTGGCGGGCTAGAGCGGAGCCCACGTGGGAGACCATAGAGCGCAGGGGTGCCGGGCTAGAGCGGAGCCCACGTGGGGGACCATAGAGCGCAGGGGAGGCGGGCTAGAGCGGAGCCCACGTGGGGGACCATAGAGCGCAGGGGAGGCGGGCTAGAGCGGAGCCCGCGTGCAGGACCATAGAGCGCAGGGGAGGCGGGCTAGAGCGGAGCCCACGTGGGGGACCATAGAGCGCAAGGGAGGCGGGCTAGAGCGGAGCCCGCGTGGGGGACCATAGAGCGCAGGGGAGGCGGGCTAGAGCGGAGCCCGCGTGGGGGACCATAGAGCGCCGGGGCGAGGGGCTAGAGCGGAGCCCGCGTGGGGGACCATAGAGCGCCGGGGCGAGGGGCTAGAGCGGAGCCCGCGTGGAGGACCATAGAGCGCAGGGGAGGCGGGCTAGAGCGGAGCCCGCGTGGAGGACCATAGAGCGCAGGGGTGAGGGGCTAGAGCGGAGCCCGCGTGGAGGACCATAGAGCGCAGGGGAGGCGGGCTAGAGCGGAGCCCGCGTAGGGGACCATAGAGCGCAGGGGAGGCGGGCTAGAGCGGAGCCCGCGTGGGGGACCATAGAGCGCAAGGGAGGCGGGCTAGAGCGGAGCCCGCGTGGAGGACCATAGAGCGCAGGGGAGGCGGGCTAGAGCGGAGCCCGCGTGCAGGACCATAGAGCGCAGGGGAGGCGGGCTAGAGCGGAGCCCGCGTGGAGGACCATAGAGCGCAGGGGAGGCGGGCTAGAGCGGAGTCTGCGTGGGGGACCATAGAGCGCAGGGGAGCCGGGCTAGAGCGGAGCCCGCGTGGAGGACCATAGAGCGCAGGGGTGCCGGGCTAGAGCGGAGCCCGCGTGGTGGACCATAGAGCGCAGGGGAGGCGGGCTAGAGCGGAGTCTGCGTGGAGGACCATAGAAGCACCCCGAGTGCCCCCCCCCCCCCGCGAGGCCTTTGCCCAACCCTCAGCCCCCTCCTGCAGCAGGCGGGTCTGCCCGGCCCAGTGGGACCAGGACGTGCTCGTGGGGCCTGGTGCAAGCGGGGGAGGAGGCAACCAGCACAGCGAGTGCAGCCGCAGCGGATCCCTGTGCTCAGTTCCCGGGCGTTGCACCGAGGCCTCGGCAGCGGCTCCTTTTCCTTTCTCATCCCGCCAGGCTCTCCCGGCTCCAGGAACTGTGGCGCGTGCCGGGACTCAGAGCCCGTCTGGGGTGGGCACGCGTCCTGTGTGAGATGTCTGGGCGGCCCTTACGTGACACCGGAGCGCCAGCAGTGCTGAAACATACAGCCAGACTGCAAAATGCGGCTGAAGAACCTTTGGGAGAAGTCCCTGGAGACACAGGCAGCCGAGGCCCCATGACAGGGCTGGCTCATGAGTGCTGTGGGCTTCCCCAGCACGACCGCTGCCTGATCTGCCCCAAGCTGCCTGGTCCCTGATGGCCTCAGTCTCCAGCACCGCTGAGAAACATGAATCAACCTCAGTCAGGACAGCTGAGTCCGACTCCCGTGGCTTAACCAGCCATGGCTGTATCCTCCACAACACCTTCAGCCTCAGTGGCCTCTCTGGGAGCCGTGGCGCAGGTATCATCCCTGCTCCTCCCATCGCAATCGCTCACGAGATGCACCGCCCGCTATGCCACTGCATACAGCTACACGCTCCCCGACTCCCACAGGGCAATTCTCACCATCTCAGCCCTTGGCAATAGCCCAGGCAGATTCAGCAGCAAGGATAACAACTTACCTTGCTCCACCTCGGCGAGCTCTTCGCACGCTCCACACTGTTTGGCTGCTCTAGATGAAGCAGTTTTCCAGGTATCGCCCTCTCCACCGCAGGCAACCTGAAACAATTCCAAGACTATTCAAACAGGTGGCTCGATCGCCGGACGTTACACTCCAAGAGGTGCAAGACAAAGAATACAAATTACTCACAATAGTGCAACTGATAGCATCCAATAGCATCCTCAGAGATAGCGGTAGCCTTGTTGATGGGTATCTTGGAGCTCTCCTCCCGTACGCCTTCCCACCAGTCCCACTGCTCTCCAGAGTAATCAGCAAGAACCGCTCCGACCAGACCACAGTAACTGATAGCTCCTGTCATAACTCCTTCCCCACTCTGGCATGATAAATGCTGAAGTGAGGACCAGCAAGTGTACCCCAAAGCCTTATCTACCAGGCTTTGGTATAAAACTTCCCCCAAAATCTTAAAAACCTAGATCTTGGGAATAAAACTTCCGCTGCCACCACCCAAATATTAATAACGAGATTAGGGGGAAGATCATTAGGGAAATGTCACGCCTATTATAAAAATCAGGACACACAAGTAACCAATGCCAAGTTAATAAAAAGAAAAGAGAAAACTTTTATTAGTACAACAATATTCCTGTTGCAAGCATAAAGATCAGATGGAAAGGTAACAAAATATACTCGTGGAGGAATTACACCGTGGGCTAGAACTTAAGTTAAAAAGAAAAGCCAAACGTCTCTTAAGCAGTGCCAGATCTCAGACGTCCCTCCATGAGACGCACCTACCAAAACAAATGGAAACGCTTTCCGCAGTGGTGCACCCCTTGTCAGTCACACCCCAATGCCACCCCCATACCTGATGGACCTCAGTGATGCAGCCTCTCCACCAGCTCCATTCAGGTCCATCTGGCGGCAGCCACGAACCAGTCGCTGACTTCTCTCTGCGCACCCGATGAAGAAGCGATTCCTTACAGGCTTGCAGAAAATGCACCCAAAATTATGCCCTCCAGTACCACCTTGGGACCTAAATCTCGTTCTTGGCACGCTCACCAGGCCGCCCTTTGAGCCACGAGCCACAGCCCTACCACACTACCTAGCCACGAAAGTGGCCGTCATAGTGGCAGTAAGTATTTTCCTACGCCTTGCACCTCGAGAGAACCCATCTCTCACACATTGGGCACAAGACGAGCCCTCACTTAGAGAGCACCAAGGGGACCAGGAAGTCAGACAGGCTATTCACCTCTTGGTTCAGGCCCATAAGGGAACAGCTGTCTCCACGCAGCGCGTTCCCAAGGGGCTGGCGAGCCGCATAGACACGGCTTGCCAGGTTTGTGGAGAACGGCCACCACAGATTCAGGGCTCACTCCACATGTGGGATGGCCACAGCAACGGCTTTCCTGCATAATGTACCACTGGTGGACGTTCGTAGAGCAGCAACATGGTCCTCCCATCACACCTTTGCCCAGCGTGACTCCCTGGAGAGAGGACCCAAACCTGCCACCTCTCTGGCAGATGCGTCCTTCCTCCTCAATATAAATGACCCCACGCCCACCGCCATCTGTGGGTTCTGCTACTGAGGCACCGAGCGAGCATCCCCCGGGACACCACTCGACGGAGGAGTTACTCCCCTCATGCAGTAACCATGGTTCTCCGAGTGCGTGTCTTGTGGGCGCTCCACGACCTGCCCTCCTCCCCTCTGCGTGGAGTCCTTTCAGGGGCGTCAGAGGAAAGAGGCAGAGGAAACCTTGTGCTGCACACACCGAGCAGAAAAGAGCAGCGCGACATGGCGAGCGCAACAGGGGCACCGCTAAGCAAAATCTCCCATCAGTGGCATGAGGACACTCCGAGACCAGCACCCACAGGGACCCATCTCGAAGGGCCATCGTTACTGCACGGGGCGAGTAACTTCTTCTTCTTCTGCAGATTTTCTATCCCCTCGGCCTTCGGCCTTCTCTCTGCAAGACTGACATGTCCCTGGCTTGTCACTCGTTCCTCAGATGGAAGCTGCGCTGACCACTAGGCATTTCTGCTCCATTTCCACCCAAAGCAGCTTTCGAAGATGAGGAGATCAGATCTGCACTCAGTAGGCAAGCTGTCAGCTGACCATGGCTCTAGCCAGAGGCAGTTGGATATTCTGTCTGATTGGTTGTTCCTTGTCTAGTGATTCCCAGGATTGGCTTAGCCTTTCAGACTGCCCCTCTGTCAGCCGACGGTCAGGGCAGGGTGTGTCCTATACCTGTCCCTTATGACCAGCTGAAGTTCTTTTAAATTGTGCTTGGTGCTGTTATAGCAACTGAAGGAGTCAGGTTAAAGCTTAAACAGTTACAGGTTTATTAAAAGACTTATAAAAGCATATGGTTACAATGGCTATTGCTCTCTTTCTTAACTGTTAACAAATACAGATTTTAAAAATGGTTACAAAGAAAATAAAGATAGAAAATAGAAATAATGGTACCAAGTGACAGCTTAATCTTTAAAGAGCTCTAAGTCTATGTGTACACTTAAGACAAAGGACCACATCCAGGTACAATTTTTACCCCTTTCTGTGCCCCTCGACTCCAGCGTGTCAGGCCAGGGCCGGTCTCTCAATTCCTAGGAAAGACGAATACGAGGTGGGCGTCCCCTTGGAACCTCTGGAGATCAAACACCAAACCCGACCAGCAGATAGATGGTAGATTGACACTCAGAGAAAATGCGCTGCTGGACCCATATATATACCCCTGGGGGCCCGTATCCTCTTTCTTAGCTAAGATGCCGAATTGTACTGGTCCGTTTTGTGGCGCCAGTTCTTACAAGCAAGTTTCAAGTTAATTTACACTTGCAAGAGAGATAACTAAATTGTGAGTACTAGACATTTTTTTTACTGGGCGAGAGATTCCTCCCCCCGCGGATGGCTGTGTGTTCGTATCAATATGGGTTAAGTCTAAGGACACTCCTTGGCAGCCTCTTGGTCAGCAATTGGCATATCTCTGTTTACAGCCATTCACGGTCACACAGCCTGGGCCTTCTGCTCTGTGTGCCCTGTATGCTCCAGGCAAGCAAAAATGGATGTTACAAGGGGGTTCCTGTCTGACTACACGCTCCCATGGAGTGGATGTTTCCAGGGAACTTACCACCAGGATTCCAGGATCTTGTCTTGCGTGGTAACAGCTGTTTTAGCCCCATCTGTTCTGTGTGTAGCTGGAATTCCATCTGCCCTTGCTTTGCCTGGTCGCCCAGTTTTGTGAGATCCCTTGGAACTCCTTGCCATCAGCTTTTGGGGGGGTCTCAAGCGTTCTGGGGTGCTGGCCCAGGCAGAGGCAGTGGGGTCAGGAGGGAGCTTACCAGTCAGGCTGCTGGTGAGCTGAATGCATCGGCCAGGGCTGGTTCTCCCTGCAGCGCCGGGAGCGGGACATGCTCTTCTGCAGACTGAACAAACCCAAATCCCTCAGCCTCTCCTCGTAGGCCATGTGCTCCAGCCCCCTCAGCATTTTGGTCGCCCTCCGCTGGACCCTCTCCAGCGTGTGCACAATCTTTCTGTAGTGGGGGGCCCAGAACTGGACACAATACTCCAGCTGTGGCCTCCCCAGAGCTGAATAAAGGGGAATAATGACATCTCTGGATCTGCTGGCAATGCTCCTCCTAATGCACCCTAATATGCCATTAGCCTTCTTGGCTACAAGGGCCCCCTGTTGACTCATCTCCAGCTTCTCATCCACCGTCACCCCCAGATCCTTGGTTCCGCCTGCTTCTGGCATCACAAAGCGAAATGTCAGCAAGGTACCCGCAGGGGAATCCTGCCCCAGGCCCCCACCCACTATCGGGTAACAGTGACCTGGGCTGGCCCTAAGGAAGACCCTGGCCTGCCCCACCCCGGCTCTTGGCGCCCTGGGTCAGCCCTGGGCAGGCTCCCCCCTCACTCTCCTTCTCCCCTGCAGGCCCCCCTGGCGGTGGACGCGAGCGTCCGCGAGATCCTGGAGGTGCTGCCCACGCTCTCCGAGAAGGACAACGGGGCCTTTGTCAGCTGGGAAGGGAAAGTTCTTCCCTGGTGAGACGCCCCCCGGCCCTGCGACAAGAGCCCTGGGCCAGGCCGACCCAGCGACCGCGCCTCAATAAACCTGTTGGAACGCAGCAGCCCTGCCTGCCCGGCCCGCGCCAGAGGAGCTGGGGGGTCGGGGTGGGGATGGGGCGGGAAGAGCACCAGGCTGCTCAGGGCGCATGGGGGGGTGTCTCAGGCCGACTGCGGCTCGGGGGGGTCAGGCGCCGTTCAGGGGTCTCCTTGTCCCAAGCCCTGAACCTCTGACTGGGTCGCAGCCCGTGGGCCCGGCCCCCAGCAGTCACCGCAGGGCAGGGAGCCCAGGGAGAGCCCGGGCAATTCCCACGCAGTGTACCGAGTTCGCCAGGCCGGCGCGGCTACCTGCCGAGACGCCCCTTCCCCCAGAGCAGCAGGGAGCGCTGGGAGGGGCGGCCAGGAGCCATGGGGCACCTTGGGTGTTTCTAGCCGTGGGGCCGGGCCCGGTGGGGGATGGGGGAGGGCAGTGCCCTGGAGGGGGCGGGGAATAAGCTCAAGTCTTTGCTGACACCAAGGCTGTGTCCAGACTGGCAAGTTCTTCCGCCCTGGCCCCAGCGGACTCGTGTGCGCGTGGGAACCGCGCCGGCTCCGTTCCCACGCAAAGCGCAGCTGGAGACGCAGGTCGGCTCCGCCCCCGCCAGGCCTTCTTTCTGGGGGCGGCCCCGCGGCCGTTTCCTTCCTGGGTCACGGGCGGCTCCTCCCCAGCCGCAGCAGCCGCGGCGGGCAAAAGTTTCGTCGGGTTTGCCGCGGGCCATGCGCAGCGCCGCGCCCGGCCCCCGCGCCGCCAGTGAGCGGGGCTCGGCTCCGGGATGAGGGAGCAGGACCCGCCGCCCGGGCTGCCGGAAAGGTAAAAGGGGGGAGAGAAAGGGGGCCCCGCAGCCAGCCCGTCCCGGTCCTTGCGCGGGGCCCTCGCTGCCGGATCTTTGCAGCCAGCGAGGTGGGTAAGTGCCTGCCCCAGAGCCAGGGCTCTGCCTAGCCCCTCAGAGCCCAGGCGGCCCGGCTTCCAGTCCGCCCCAGTGGCCCCTTCTCAGCTGCCCGCTGGTCCCGCGGCTGGGCCTGCCTTTGTCTGCTGCAAACACCCCGGCCGTGGCCCGTCTGCCTGTGGCTGCAAGTCTGGGGCACCCGGTATCTGGGCAAGCGGGTCTGGCCCGCGGGCGCCCTAAGAGGTCAGTGACCAGAAGGGCCGCACTGGCTCAGACCAAAGGTCCATGCAGCCGGGTGGCCACTGAGGCGCCGCCCGATTCCTCCCGCCTTTCCCTTTTCAAGGCGTTTGACACAGTCTCCGGGCGTGGCTGGAACAGCCTCTGCTCCCTGCCCCGCTGGAGCCTGCGTTGTGGGACTCAGAGGGACGGCGCCCTGCTTCCCGGCCCTCCTGCCCTAAGGAGCTCGCTTCTACGGCACACGCTGCCTGTGGTGCCCTTCCGCGGGCCTCCCCCTCGTGGGCCTGCGACAGGGGAACAGGGGCCTTCCCCACACCTGACGGAGCACTTCATAGCATCCCCTTTCCTCCATGAAGTACCCCTGGCCTTCCCGCTCTCTCTCCTGGCGCTTGCAGGCACGTCAGCGGTTTGAGTGTGTGCTACCTTCCGAGGGCCGCGATCTTCCAAGCAAAGAGCCCAGAGCGCAGCCCAGAGCAGGCAGGAATGCAGCGGTAAGGCCCTAGGTCCCACGCCAGGCCCTAGGAAAGGGGCTCCTGGCTTTGCATGCAGAACACGTGCGCTCACGCCCGCGTCTCGGCCACTGCCGTGCTGCTCTGACGCCCCGCTGGCCCTCCGAGGCGCTCGCCCCTCGCCCTGCGGCCCGAGCAAGGAGGGTTTCCTACCCTCCCGTGCAGTCAGTCGCTGCAGGGCTCCTGGCCGCCGCCACAAACCACAGCCCTGGAGCTGTCCAGCAGCTTGCTCTGCCGCTTTCCTTGCTCTAAGGACGGATGCTTTGGGGGAAGCCTGGGACTTTGGCTGCCCTTTGTGGTGGGTTCCGCTGTAGGCACTAGGGATGCAGCTGGGCAGCCAGGGAAGGTTTGCTGGGGAGAGCTGCGTGGAGGGCCCTGCCCCAGGAAGGGAACTGATCCACCTTTCCTAAGAGGTGCTGAGCAGCTGCCTCCGGCTCCTGCTGGCCCATCCACTGCTCACAACATGCCGTGGTGTGGAAGCTGCAGACTTCCCTGTCTTCAGCCTGACCCCTGCTCCTCCTCGCTTAGGGTGGAGGATGAAAGAAGGCAGCTGTCAGTCCCAAAAGTCTATGTCCTCCAGCCTTGGATTTTGAACCTCTTGATGAAATACAGACAATCGGACTCCAGAGAGACCCACGTGCCTGGGCATATCTTGAAAGTAAGTGCCTGGGACTTGTGCATCTGCTGCCTCTTCCCAGCGCCTTGGGCCTTTCCGCAGGGCGCCCCTCGCGCAGCTGCCTGCTGGCTGGAGGAGGGTGCGGTGCCGGGCTCGTCGCTGTATCAGCTAATTTAGGCCCCATCCTTGGAAGCGTCTGGCTGGGATCGTGTGTTCCAGGAGGCATCTGTGACGTAGTGGGGGTACTTGCTGGGCTGTGGTGACCCCTGCTGTCTGGAGCAAGACCCAGCAGGGAAAACCTCGCTAGGCAGAAGTAAGGCCAAACTGGTTGAACCAGTGGCCAGACACCCCCCATGGAGAGGAACAAAGGAAGGTGGAATGCGGCCCTGACTGGGGGGGCAGGGCTGCAAGGGAATTGAGGGAGTTACTGTGTGAGGATGGATGAGACAGCCTAGGGAGAGGAGCTGGAGTTTTAGGGGCCCAGTCTCCCCCATCTCAAGGGGGCCTGAGGCATCCTAGCCCAGTTCCTGTAACCAGATTACATCTGTGCTGCGCTGTGCTGGAGGAGCAATAAACCACCCTCAATTCCACTGGCTGGTACAGTCTGTTTGTGCCATTTCGGGGTGCAGGAGACGGGGAACCCCCAACGTGCCGTCACAGCATCACTCTGCATTTATCAGCACGGAACGTCCTCTGCCCTTTTGTGGCCCAGTCTTGTGAGCTCAAAGCCATGTTGGCTCTGCCCCGGCAGATGCAGTTCATCTGCCTTACGATTCTCTTCACTGCAGCCAGCCCGCCTGGCGCTGAAGTGAAGCTAAGCAGCGTGCGATTGCTGGGATCACAGCTGACGATTTCTCACAGCCAGCGTTCGCTCCCCTCCAGAGGTTGTGCGTGGAGGTGGATTTCGAGGCTGGGTTACAAGGCACAGTTAGTAGGTCCCCAGCTGTGCATTTGAGTCCTTCCAGAACTCGGGGGGTGCATCTGGCCCTGGTGTGGTGTTTGCTGTTTGTCCCAAAACCTCAGTCTGGAGCAGCTCCGCAGATTGGTCCCTGGTGCATGGGGGGAGGGTCTCCCCCACGCCCTCTGTAAGAACGTATTTAACTTCTCCGAAACGGTCTTGTTGCCCTTGAGAGCTACTCTGGCATCTTGACTGTCCGCTGGTTGCTGAGCAGGCTCCCGGTCCCGATTTCCTGGGTTCTCATGTCGTTTGCTCGCTGCTCTTTACATTCCTTTTTATTTTTACTTTTTTTCTTGCCTAGTTCTACTTTCAACTTGCTGGAGTATCTGCTCCTTGCTGTTTTCCTCTGTGTGATTTAACTTCCAGAGGTTTTGTGTGTTGTGATCTGCCTCTTTTAGTCTGTCATTGGGCCTTGGTGGCACTGGTTTTAGTGGGCTTGCTGTTTATATTTTGTGTGTTTCTTCTTTTGGTGTATACATTTAACTTGCCTCTTATGGTGTGTTTATACAGCCGGCAGGCATTTCGCTGCTGTGGCTGTCTCTCTTTAATAGCCAGGTAACTAGCTTTCTCGTGTGCCTGTCGTTGCCTTTGCGAAGTTGTATGCTGCTGGGGTGGGTTTCGTGGCTGGCTGTCCCTCTGCACAGATGTTAAACTCCGTTCCTGGCGGTTGCAGGCACATCAGCGGTTTGAGTGTGCGCTGCCGTCCGCGGGCCGCGGTCTTCCAAGCGGAGAGCCCAGACTCACTTGTTACTGCTGAGAGGTGGTAATCTCAACATTGTGTGGGGGATGGAAAAATGGTTCCTTCCCAGCTTCAGCAAAGCTCCTTCCTCTGCCCAGGTTCCCAAAGTCTCTTCCTTTGCTGCTGCTAGTCACCTGCTCCCCCTTTCCATCCGTCCTGAGTTAGTTCCCTTTCACCTCCTGAGTGGGACCCCCGCCTCTCTTCGGCGCCCCCCGGGACCCGTCTCCCTCTGCTGTTCATTTCAGGGGAGCGAATGAGCCCAGCGAGTCAAAGGCACTAATGTGATTCCGCCACTGTCCAATGGTAAACACGAGGCACAGCCGGGGCTTCAAGGAGGCGACCTGATCGGCCCAGGCAGCAGCAGCCAGTACGTTTGTTTTAGCCCTGGGGCTGCTCCCTGCAGGCAGGCCAGCCGGCTGGGGCTTGGATGACTTCTCTGGCTTCTAGGGAGCCCACGAGGGAGTGGAGGGCACAACGGCCCCCCCTTCACTTCTGGGACCGCCCTGCGGCTGAGTTTCCGACACTGCAGAGTCCTAGCGCTGTCCCTCGGCGGGATCAGGCCTCTGTGTCCAGGCTGAGCCGGGCTGCCGGCCCCGAGCGTTCGCTGGCCCTCTGACACGTGCAGGGAACGTGGTAGCTGCGAGTCCCCGGTGTCCTGCGCCGCGGTGAAGATCGCCGCTTGGCTGCGTGCGTGCTCCTCTGGCTTGGACGTGCTGCCTTCCCGGGGAGTGATTGTGGAGGGGGTCCTGGCGGCTGCGGCGTCCCCAGACCCTCCTGCTGGGCGAGGCGCCGACACTGACAGACTGGGAGAGTCTGGCTCAGGGTTGCTATCTCCCCGATCTCTTGATAGGTTGTGAGCGACCTGAAGGCCACCGACCCAGCCCCTGCCGCCGTGCTGTGGATCTCAGACGGGTCCTACTACGTCCGGGCGGTCGTGTCCCCGGAAGCCGTGCGCATGGCGGACTGGTGGGTTTTGCCGGGTCTCTCGCCCCTGGCCACTGCGCAGGGCTAACGGCAGCGGGGGCGCCTGGGAAGCCCAGGTGCTGCTGTCCCAGCACAAGGCCTGGAAGTGGGGTGCTGCCTTTCCAAATACCCCAGACCTCAGCCAAAGCAGAACGGAATCGTTAAAGGTCCAGTGGCCCTGGCAGGCGTCGGCGTTTGGCCGTTTTGCACACGGGAGGCCGTTGGTTGCTCACATGCCTCTCTGGCTGCTCCCTCTTCCCAGTGCTCAGCTGCAGACCGGCTTCTCCAGCATCCTCGGCAGGATCATCATCTTGCAGAAGTACACGGTGTGCTTCCAGGAGGAGACCCAAGCGGTAAGGCTCCGGCAGTGGGGGGCCGTGCTCCTGGGCTGGCCTCTGGGCAGCCTTGTGCCTTGGGGGGACGCGCTGGCCCGGAGGGGGAGAAGGCTCAGGATGGGGGAGGGGTGAGAAGAGACTCGAGCTAGCTGGGCTCGCGCCGGGAAAGGGAAGGAACGTGAGCCCCCCGCACGACCAAGGCGTGTTCCCTTGGCTCCGGTGGCGCGGGCGTAAGCTGGCTCGGCGCGGCTGACTGAGCTGTACTCAGCTGGGGCTTTGCCTGGGAGCGCGGAACTAGCACAAGGGCCTTCCCGGGAGGACTCTCTGCGGCGTGTCGCCCATCTGCGCCGGCAGCCCCCGCGCCTCGGGGGGGGTCCCGGCCGGCGGAGGGCCCCGGGGGGGTCCCGGCCGGCGGAGGGCCTCGGGGGGGGTCCCGGCCGGCGGAGGGCCTCGGGGGGGTCCCGGCCGGCGGAGGGCCTCGGGGGGGGTCCCGGCCGGCGGAGGGCCTCGGGGGGGGTCCCGGCCGGCGGAGGGCCTCGGGCGGGTCCTGCTCACCGTTCGCTGTGCGGCTGGAGCTGGGAGCCAGCTGCCCTGTAGCTCGTGCGGAGAGGCTCCTGGTCCCAGGTTCGGTTCTGCTGGCCGGCGTTACGTGGGCACCTCCGTGAAAGGACACCCCCCCCCGGCTGTTCCTAGCCAGACCGCGCCCGGGGAAGCCTGCCAGGGAATACAGCCTCCTCGCTTGGGCCTGCACTCCTGCTGTCCCTCTGGCTCTGCCTGTCGGCCGGGGCTCGTCTCACGTGGTGCCTCCAGGCCACCCGCCCCTGCGTGGTGTGGGTGGGGCCTGGGCCCAGGCTGCTGCCCAGAGGTTGGGTTCAGCCCCATGGGCCGGCCAGTCGTCGGCCCCCCACCGCCATGTCCGTTGAGGTCCCGGGGAAGCAGGGGGGCGTGGGACATTGTGCGGGGCGGGGGCAGGAGCCCCGGTGCCCACCGTGCTGGGTGGCGGTAGCAGCCTCCTAACGCAGAGCGCTGTGCGGGCGGAGAGCCCGGGGGAGGGGCGGGGGCATGGCTCTTGGCTGCTGCTCTCCAACTGCCCAGCCCCCGAACCTTGCCCCCCGGCCCCCATGCACAGCTCCTGTGGGGCCAGCACCCCCACGGCTCCGACACTCGGCGTGAAATGGCGGCAGCCATGAAACATGGCTTGGAAATGGACCAGAAACTTGGGCCTAATGATGGATGGGCCTGGGCCTGGGCCTGGGGGGATGGGCGGGCGTGGGATTGAGGGGAGCGTGGGGGAGGGGCGAGCCACAGGTGCCGTGGGTGGGATTGGGGGGAGCGTGGGGGAGGGGCGAGCCACGGGTGCCGTGGGTGGGATTGGGGGGAGCGTGGGGGAGGGGCGAGCCACGGGTGCCGTGGGTGGGATTGGGGGGAGCTGGCATGTGGGGTACAGACAGGTGGTGGCTGGTACATGGGAAATTGAGGGGCCAGCTTGCAGGGGATTGGCAGGGTTGGGGGGAGCTGGGATTTGAAAGATTGGGGGGCTGGCATGTGGTGGAGATTTGGGGGATGGGCACATGGGGGATTGAGGGGGTCACCTTGTGGGGAAAGTTCAGTGGTGGGGGCTGTGAAGCTGGGGGCACTGAGGGGGCTGGCATGTGAGGGGAGCGGGGAGCAGGCATGTGGCGGGGGGACCTGACAGGTGGGGAGATGGGGGAGGGGACAGGCACATGGGGAGGGTCAGCAGGTACTGGGGGTGGAGGGCTGGCGTGTGGGGGGGCTTCTAGCCCCTCCTGCCCATCCCTGCTGCCTGCCCACCCCGCCCAGCCTGGGGGGGGCGGTGCTGAGAGCCTGGGGGGACAGGCCGTTGTGTGAGGGGAGGGAGGATTTGGGGGGCTGGTGTGGGGGGTGGCAGATTTGGGAGGGGACCAGGGTAGCTGGGAGGGGTTAACTCTCTGGAGGGGTCTGGCTCCAAGCTGCCCACACACCCCAGGCCTGGCTTGGGGGGTGTCCGGACAGGGTCCCGTGAAGCAGGGGGGCCGGGCTTGGGCCGGGTTTGGGGAAGCGGGTGCAGCAGCGGGAGGGAGCAGGCGCCATTAGGGCTGGGTTGGGCCAACCACCCCCCATGCCACCTTCCTCCCCCCCATGGGGCTGCCCAGCTCCTGCCCCTCCCCCACTTACAGCCCTAGAGCTTTCCCAGAAGCCTTTGCAGCCGCCCAGGAGCTTCTAGCCCCTCCCGCCCACCCATCCCTGCTGCCTGCCCACCCCGCCCAGCCTGGGGGGGGCGGTGCTGAGAGCCTGGGGGGGCGGTGCTGAGAGCCTGGGTGGGCGGTGCTGACAGGGGACAGGCCGTTGGGGGGGCAGTGCTGAGAGCCTGGGTGGGCGGTGCTGACGGGGGACAGGCCGTTGGGGGGGCAGTGCTGAGAGCCTGGGGGAGGTGGTGCTGAGGGGAGGGGACAGGCCATTGGGGGGTGGTGCTGAGGGGCCGTGAGGGGGGACAGGCCGTTGGGGGGGGGCAGTGCTGAGGGGAGGGGACAGGCATGAGAGGGGTGGTGCTAAAGGGGGAGGGGGGGGACAGGCCATTGGGGGGCTGGTGCTGAGGGGAGGGGCAGGGGGGGCAGGTGAGGGGGGGGGGGGGGGGAGGGGCCATGGGGGGGGGGGGGCCAGTGCTGAGGGGAGGGGAGGGGACAGGCATGAGGGGGGTGGTGCTGAGGGGCTGTGAGGGGGGGACAGGCCGTTGGGGGGGCAGTGCTGAGGGGAGGGGAGGGGACAGGCATGAGGGGGGTGGTGCTGAGGGGCTGTGAGGGGGGGACAGGCCGTTGGGGGGGCAGTGCTGAGGGGAGGGGACAGGCATGAGGGGGGTGGTGCTGAAGGGGGGGACAGGCCATTGGGGGAGTGGTTCTGAGGGGCCGTGAGGGGGGGCTGGTGCTGAGGTGGGGGCTGTGAGGAGGGGCTGGTGCTGAGGTGGGGGGCAGGCTGTTGGGGGGGCAACGAGGGGGGCGGTGCTGAGGTGGGGGGGCAGGCTGTTGGGGGGCCACGAGGGGGGGGTGGTGCTGAGGTGGGGGGCAGGCTGTTGGGGAGGCCACGAGGGGGGCGGTGCTGAGGTGGGGGGGCAGGCTGTTGGGGGGGCCGTGAGGGGGGCTGGTGCTGAGGTGGGGGGGCAGGGGGGCTGTGCTGGGGGAGCCGTGCCGGGGGGGGCTGGTGCTGAGGTGGGGGGGCAGGCTGTTGGGGGGGCCGTGAGGGGGGCTGGTGCTGAGGTGGGGGGGCAGGCTGTTGGGGGGGCCGTGAGGGGGAGCTGGTGCTGAGGTGGGGGGCAGGCCGTTGGGGGGGCCGTGAGGGGGAGCTGGTGCTGAGGTGGGGGGCAGGCCGTTGGGGGGGGCAGGCGTGGGGGGGGCCAGGGGGGCTGGTGCTGAGGTGGAGGGGCAGGCTGTTGGGGGGGCCGTGAGGGGGAGCTGGTGCTGAGGTGGGGGGCAGGCCGTTGGGGGGGCGGTGCTGAGGGGCCGTGAGGGGGGGCAGGCCATTGGGCGAGAGGCCCCCTTCTCCCTCCAGCCTGCAGGTCACTAGCTGAGGGGCTCCTCTCCCACTGTGGTGCCCAGGGCGGTGGGGCCGATGGGCTCGGGGTGGCCTGGCTGCGCGCCCCGCCTGACGGCCTGCCTGCCCCCCAGGAGGCGTGCGAGTTCTTCCTGGCCGTCCATCGCTTCGTGGTGCTGCCCCTGCAGAGGCAGAAGATGGAGTCTCTGAACTGGTAAGAGCCGAGTGCGGCGCGGAGCCCGCTCGCTCAGGCCTGGCCGAGGGGCGGCGAAGGGGCGCGGACGCCTGGCTGTGCACAGGGATGGCCCGTCTTGTACCCTCCAACTTACCCCTCTCTGGAGCTTGTGGGGGCAGCAGCGGCTGGATCCCCCCGCCTGAGAGGGCAGCCCGGGGGCTGTGACGCTCCTGGTGCCCTGGGGGGAGAGCTGTGGTGTGCACCCGCCCAGGGGAAGCCGCTGTGCCTCTATCTAAGCCATTGGCTCCCTCCCCCCACCGCAGGGGACAGTGGGGAGGGGCAGCCCATCCGCGGGGTTGCCCGGGGAGGGGTTTGTGCGCCTTGCTATGGCTTTGGGAAGAGTCACTCCGCTGCCTCCTCGGCTAAGCCAGCTAGGAGCCTGCACACGAGCACTTGAAGCAGAGCGGGACAGAAAGCCGGAGTCTTGGGCTCGCCTGCACAGCAGGGCCCGACCCCAGCCAGCCGCGCCGCTGGAGCTACGCCGGTCGTGTGGCTGCCGTGGAAATCGCTTAACTCGGCTTCTGGCGCTGCCCATGCCACTGGACGTGGAAGGGAGAGCCCTTCCCCCGACCTCCCGCCCTCGTGAGATGGGATCAGCCGCAGGCGTAACAAGCGTCCGCTCTAGGACCGGTGCCAGCACTGATCCCCGAGGAGCCCCGCTCGCTGGGCCCTGCCAGCGCGACTGGGAGCCGCTCGTTAGCCAGCGGCTGCAGATTACACGCCCTGCTTCAGTGGGCACGGGTCCCCCCCCCTTCTGAGCGCGCCGTGGAGCTTGTAAAGGCTGCAAGGAGGCCTCGCTCCCTCGCGTCTCCAGGCGAAATGGCCCCGCTGTGCTACCCCTCCCAGACCTGCAAACCCACGCTGGGGTGTCTGGCCCCGACCTCCTCCCGGGTCGATGGCGCATGGTCACTGGGCTTTCACTAGACCCCTTGTGTGCCCTGTGCCTCCCGGGGGCTCTGGAGTCCTACGTGTCCCCCCGGCGTGGATCACATCACCCCTGTGGGGCTCCCTGCGAGGGGCCGGCCTGCCAGAGGGAGGGTGCGTGTGCTGCCGCCTGTCCCTGTGCGCGGCTGGGGAGGCAGGGCAGGGCTCCCAGGCTGGGCCGGTAACCAGGGCGCTCTCGTTCCAGCAATCAGGAGCCCTCGATCCTGCAGAAGATCAAGGAGCTGTGGCAGTGAGTACATGGCCCGTTACTGCGGGGTTGGCGCTAGGCCAGGACTGACAGAGACGGGGGCAGGCCACTCGGCGCCCGTCTACAGGCCTCCTGCGCGGTGGCGGGCTGCGTGGCCGTGGCCGGAGCTACCCAGGGAGAGCTGCTCTCTGGGCGGGTGGGAGCCCCCCCTGCAGGCCCCGTAGCATCGTGAGCAAGGCTGGGGGTGTTGGGCCATGGCCTGGTCCCTGCCAGCCGCCCCGGGCTGCACTGCAGGCATCGGCCCCAGCGAGGCAGGCCTACGGCGAGCCCAGGCATGCAAGGGGGGGCCGGGGCTTAGGGCACCCCCGGCTCGGTCCGAGCTCTGGAAGGCCTGGCGGGTGCTGGGCATGGAGGCTGCCTGGAGCCTGACCCGGGATCTGCCGCCTTTGATTGTTGCAGGAGAGGCCTCACCCTGAAGACCGTTTCCTCCTCAGGTACGGCGGGCGCGGAGGCCAGGGAGCGCGGGGGACGCGGGGTTTCTGCCCCACCTGAAAGGTGTTGGTGGGGCGCCCGGTCCCGCCCGCTGACTCGCAAGGAGCTGGCTGCTGCCGAGGCCCAGTGTGCTGGGGGCAGGGCTGACGCCAGGGCTCCGGGGCCGTGGCCCAGGTGGGATCTGCAGCCAGAGCAGCTCTCTGGGCCTGGGAGGAGCGTCTGGGCGTTCAGCCTCAGGCCGGCCTGGCACGTGGCTGCTTTGCAGCCCTGGCTTCCGGGGAGGCGCTTCCCTGCCGTCAGCTTGGAGAATTGGAGCCCCCGACCCGTGTAGCACGTGGCGCTGGGTCCGTGCCGGTGACGGGCTTGATTGGCAGCCCCAGGTCTGGTGTCAGGGCCAAGCGTGGCTAGTGCCCCTTCTGCCTCACTCCTGTGCCGTGCCAGTGCCCCAAGTCCTGCTGGGCTGCCTGCCGAGCCAGCCCCTTGCCCCCGCCACAGGCGGCAGGGGGGCCGTGGGCGGCTGTGCGGTGGGCACCCCCGCCTGGTTCCTGCTGTTCCAGTCCTGGGGCTTTTGTGCCTGAGGGAACCCAGCTGAGGGCTAGGAGCAGCGTCCAGCCAAACTCCTTCTGCCTTCCCCGGTGCCCCTGGGTGCCCCCTGCGCCTGCAGGCGGCTGCGTTCCATGGCAGCTGGTCCCGGAGCGGCCCGTGCTTGGCAAGTGCTCTGGCTGCCCTGCGGGAGCAGGAGACCAGGCGTTGCTGGGGCAGAGGGGCAGTAGCAAGAGCAGCAGCTCTCCGGGCTCTGGTTGTGGCCATGGGTGCGTCTGTCCCGCTGCAGGCGCGTCGGTGTCTCAGCTGATGCTGGACATGGGGCAGCACCGGCTGGCGAGTCTGAAGCAGAATGTGGAGGAGTGCCTGGACGCGCTGGACCTGGGGGAGGTACCAGCCACCAAGTGGGAGGCGGCGCGCAAGCGAGAGCAGGTCAGTGCCGGCTGGGTGGTAGGGCGAGGGGCTCCGGGCGGAAGAGAGGCGAATCCTTCGATGGGGAGGGCCGGGGCGTCGGGGGAGGGAGCGCGGCGGCTCTCGCTGGGGCAGGCCGGAGCAGCACTGGGCTGGCTGCCCAGAGCTCCTGGCCAGAGACTTGCTGCGGGAGCCGGGCAGGGTCGGTGCGCGCTGCCTGGCCGTGCGCCCCCCCCCCCCCCGGAGCGACCAACCGATCTCGTTTCAGATGAGTGCGGCCGTCTTCACGGTGCCAGCCCGCTTGCTGGTGATCCGCCCAGAGGAGCAGGCGACTGGCGGTGGGTGCCACGGCGGTTCCTGGGGGCTGTGCGAACCCTGGGCAGTGCCTGGCGGGCACAGGGCCCCTGCGGGTGTGCAGGCTCCCCGGCCTGTCCTGCGGGAGGGTGCCAGAGCTCAGGGAGACTCCTTCTGCCTGATGCTTCCCCAGGAGCCGCCTGAGCCGCGAGGCGGCTGTTTGCACCGTGTGTCTGTGCATCGGGCAGGGGTGGATCCATGGGCACAGGCTGGCGGCTGCACTCCGGGCCCCAGCTGGCCCTCCCCACAGGCAGCCAGAACCCGATGCTGCCTCTAGCCAGGGTTGGCAGGCCTTGTCCAGGGCCCCAAGTAACTTACCGTTCTTCCAGGCCGGGGGGGGGGAGGCTGCAATAGGACAGTGGCTGGAAGAAAGCTCAGTGTGGCAGGGGGCTCTGGAGTGTTGGGGGGGGGTGCAGGAGTCAGGGTGGAGGTAGGTGTAGGGGAGGCTCAGGCCTGGGGTTGCAGATGTGTTGGGCGGACGGGGAGCTCGGGGCTGGAGGAGGGTGCGTGTTGGGCAGGCGGGGAGCTCGGGGCTGGAGGAGGATGCGTGTTGGACAGGCGGGGAGCTCGGGGCTGGAGGAGGATGCGTGTTGCGGGGGGAAGCTCAGGGCTGGAGGAGGATGCGTGTTGCGGGGGGGAGCTCAGGGCTGGAGGAGGATGCGTGTTGCGGGGGGAAGCTCGGGGCTGGAGGAGGGCGCGTGTTGGCCAGGCAGGGAGCTCGGGGCTGGAGGAGGGTGCGTGTTGGCCAGGCAGGGAGCTCGGGGCTGGAGGAGGGTGCGTATTGGCCAGGCAGGGAGCTCGGGGCTGGAGGAGGGTGCGTGTTGCGGGGGGGGGCTTGGGGCTGGAGGAGGGTGCGTGTTGCGGGAGGGGCTCGGGGCTGGAGGAGGGTGCGTGTTGCGGGAGGGGCTCGGGGCTGGAGGAGGGTGCGTGTTGCGGGAGGGGCTCGGGGCTGGAGGAGGGTGCGTGTTGCGGGAGGGGCTCGGGGCTGGAGGAGGGTGCGTGTTGCGGGAGGGGCTCGGAGCTGGAGGAGGGTGCGTGTTGCGGGAGGGGCTCGGGGCTGGAGGAGGGTGCGTGTTGCGGGAGGGGCTCGGGGCTGAGCGTTGGGGGGAGCTCGGGGCTGGGGGAGTGGCTGAGCCAGCGAGAGGCACCCAAGGGGTGACAAGGCACCGTTCCCTGCAGGAGCTCCTCACACCGCCTCCAGGAGCAGCCGCCGGGACAGTGGCCTGGATGCCCCTAGCGTGGCCTCCTACCTCAGCGGTGAGCAGAGCCTGAGCCCCCCGGCCGCTGTGTCCTGGAGCCCCTGGGGGGTCGCTCAGAGGGGCTATTGCAGCCTGGGGTTGGGCACAGGGGGGCTGCTCCTGTCCCAGAGCGCCCCGTGTCCGAGGGAGCCCGCAGTGCCTGGCAGTGGTGAACCGGTCCTGTGGCCTGCACGGAGCCTCCAGTCCCACCGGCGCCTGGGGGGCACTCGCTGTACTCCGGGTGCGGCTGGGTTTGGCTGGCCCTGAGCGGCCGTGGGGCCACTAAGGCAGCGCTGGGCCCCGAGCAGGAGTGTCGGGCAAAGCTCTGCCCTGCTGCCCAGTCCCTGCAGGGCTCGCTGCTCCGGGAGGGGCTCACAGTCTCTGCAAGGCGGGTGGGTCGCTGCTCCTTGCTGGGGCCGGGAGCCTGCCCTGCGGCCTGCCTGGCTGCAGCCTAATCCCTCTGGCGTCCAGCAGACCCTGGAGCCACGTCCCGAAGTTGGGATGCGTCCCCGGATAACCCCTGGGACGCGCTGCAGTCTGTGTCCGTGACCGTGACCTCCTCCTTGGAAGGTGAGCGCCTGCGCTGCACGTGGCAAGCGTCTCCGTCCTGCACGCCCGGAGCTTGCACCTGTGGGAGCTGCAGGATGCAGACAGGAAAAGCTGCACACCTGTGAAATTGCACACGCACTCGTGCGCACACGGCTGTTAACACGTGGCCTATGTTGTGTCCTGGGATGGGGGTGGGGGCAGCTTCTGGCGGATGCAGCCTGGAGAACTGCTTGTGTGGGGCTTGGGACGGCGTGCCTGTGTGCCAGCCCGGGGGGCCCATCCGTGGCTGATTGCCCACGGATCCCCAAGCCCAGGGCCCCGTTGTGCTAGGGCCGTACAGAAACGGGGGCACCGGGCGAGCCCGTTGCAAGGCCTGGGCGGGGCGGGCTCAGAAGCCAGGGACAGCGGCCCTGCAGGGTGGGGGAGGCAGCCTAGGCTGGGGACATTGGATCTGAGGGTTGCTGTGGCCAGCTGCTCTCGGGGCCCTGCCTGGTTCCCCTGTGGCACTGTCAGTCCCTGGGCCCTGCCTGGGCTGCCGTCTCCTCCGCTCCTCCCCGGGGAAAGCTGCTTTCTTCTCTCGTGGCAGAGAAATCCATTGCCCCGCCCGGCACGCCTGAGACCCAGCCGGCCAGGTCCACGGAGGAGGCAGCCGTGGCACAGCCTGACAGCAACACCCCCGACTTCTTGGAGCCGTGCGGCCAGGATTCTCCGTGTGAGGCATCGCAGGGTGACCCAGCCGGGCTGGGGTCCCCATCGCTGCTGTCCTCCAGCAGCTCGTGTCCCCCAGGGCCTGCCCTGTTCCAGGGGGCACCCGATGTGGACAAGCCTGACACCAGCCTGGACATCCCCTGTGGCCAGCTGCCGCGGGTTTTGCAAAGCAGCCTGTGCCCCCTCTCTCCTGCCCTTCCCAGTGTGGGCGGCAGCGGAGGCCACACGGCGCCCCCTGCGAGCGGGCAGGCCTCCCCCCCGGCGGCGGGGACCGGCTGTGGGCCGGGGAGCAGAGCGGGGGGAAGGGACCTGTCCCCGAGCAGGAAGCCCCTGGGCACGAAGAGAAAGCTGCTGCTGGAAGACAAGAAGGCTCGTGATGGAAGGTCACCCAGCCCAGGCAAAGCCCCTGAGCCCACCCAGGGGGACCCTCCCGCTGCAGATGGGCCCGCGGGTGCCGGGTGCTGCCCGGGCAGGGGGGCTGTGGACCAGCACCCGGGCATGGCGCTGCCCAGCGTTCACAGAGCCAAGAGGAGCAGGCTGGAGTGGGCCAGGCCAGCTGGGGAGCCGGAGCCACCAGGGAGGGGGAAGGAGACGGCATCGGCCAGGAGCGTGGCTGTGTCGGGTCCAGGCCGGCCCCGTGCCCAGCAGCAGGTAACTCGTAGCTTCGTGTCCCACCCTGCAGCCCTGCCAGCCTCCCTCTCTGGCCCTCAGCCCTCCGCTGCCAGCCGGGGCTGCCTCGGCCATGTGCTGCCCGATGGCGCCAGCCGCCCCAGCCCTGGGGTCAGCAGGAGGGGCCAGTGGGGGGGGGGGGCTGAAGCCGCTACTCTGCAGGGGGCAAACCCCAGCCCTCTCTGATGGGTTCCCCGGGAGGGGCTGGGTCTAACCGGCTCGCGGGGTCACTGGCATACGCTTCCTGGAGGCAGCCGCTTGCGGCCGGAGACCTGCTTCTGCCGCAGGGCCAGGCCGAGCACTCGGGAACCCGGCTCCTGCCCGCTGGCTCGCCCTGCCATGGGGCACGCAGGGCCAGGCCGAGCACTCGGGAACCCGGCTCCTGCCCGCTGGCTCGCCCTGCCATGGGGCACGCAGGGCCAGGCCGAGCACTCGGGAACCCGGCTCCTGCCCGCTGGCTCGCCCTGCCATGGGGCACGCAGGGCCAGGCCGAGCACTCGGGAACCCGGCTCCTGCCCGCTGGCTCGCCCTGCCAGGGGGCACGCAGGGCCAGGCCGAGCACTCGGGAACCCGGCTCCTGCCCGCTGGCTCGCCCTGCCAGGGGGCACGCAGGGCCAGGCCGAGCACTCGGGAACCCGGCTCCTGCCCGCTGGCTCGCCCTGCCATGGGGCACGCAGGGCCAGGCCGAGCACTCGGGAACCCGGCTCCTGCCCGCTGGCTTGCCCTGCCATGGGGCACGCAGGGCCAGGCCGAGCACTCGGGAACCCGGCTCCTGCCCGCTGGCTCGCCCTGCCATGGGGCACGCAGGGCCAGGCCGAGCACTCGGGAACCCGGCTCCTGCCCGCTGGCTCGCCCTGCCATGGGGCACGCAGGGCCAGGCCGAGCACTCGGGAACCCGGCTCCTGCCCGCTGGCTCGCCCTGCCATGGGGCACGCAGGGCCACGCCCAGGGGACTGAGCCGCGTCCCCTCCCTGCAGTACGTGAAGCCGAGCCCGTTGCAGTACACCTACGAGGGGCCCCCGCCAGACCTCTGCGCCCGCGTGGGATCCACCAGGTCAGTGCGGGGCCCTACCTCGCTTGGAACCAGCAGGGGGCGGCGCGCTACCCTGCCCCCAGACGTCACTCCCGGCCCCCCTCCCTCGGGCCGCTGTCAGGGAGGGGAGACACGGGCCTGCCGACCCGCCCTACGGGGCTGGCTGGGGAGGGGCGGTGGGCACAGTGGGGGTAGCACAGCGGGGGGCAGAACAGGGAGCTCCCCCACCTGCCTTCTGGGAAACTGGTCCCATTCCACTGGCTCCTTGTTGCACTGCCCCTTGCGCCGGGTGCTGCCTTCCTTGCCCCCACCCGACATGCTGGCACTGCCCTCGCCCCTCCTGGACACGCTGGCACTGCCCCATTCCCTTCCCCGTCCTCCTCGACCACTGGCGCCCCCCCCCCCCCCCCCCCCACTGGGACACACTGGCACTGCCCCGTTCCCTTCCCCGTCCTCCTCGCCCATTGGCGCCCCCCGCCCCCCCCCCCCACTGGGACGCACTGGCACTGCCCCGTTCCCTTCCCCGTCCTCCTTGCCCATTGGCGCCCCCCCCCCCCCCCCCACTGGGACGCACTGGCACTGCCCCGTTCCCTTCCCCGTCCTCCTCGACCACTGGCGCCCCCCCCCCCCCCCCACTGGGATGCACTGGCACTGCCCCATTCCCTTCCCCGTCCTCCTCGACCACTGGCCCCCCCCCCCACTGGGATGCACTGGCACTGCCCCATTCCCTTCCCCGTCCTCGCCCACTGGCGCCCCCCGCCCTCCCCCACTGGGATGCACTGGCACTGCCCCATTCCTTTCCCCGTCCTCCTCGCCCACTGGCGCCCCCCCCCCCCCCCCCCCACTGGGATGCACTGGCACTGCCCCATTCCCTTCCCCGTCCTCCTCGCCCACTGGCGCCCCCCCCCCCCCCCCCCCACTGGGATGCACTGGCACTGCCCCATTCCCTTCCCCGTCCTCGCCCACTGGCGCCCCCCCGCCCCCCCCCCCCACTGGGATGCACTGGCACTGCCCCATTCCCTTCCCCGTCCTCCTCGCCCACTGGCGCCCCCCCCCCCACTGGGATGCACTGGCACTGCCCCATTCCCTTCCCCGTCCTCGCCCACTGGCGCCCCCCCCCCCCCCCCCCACTGGGATGCACTGGCACTGCCCCATTCCCTTCCCCGTCCTCCTCGCCCACTGGCGCCCCCCGCCCCCCCCCCCCGCTGGGCCCCCCCCCACTGGGATGCACTGGCACTGCCCCATTCCCTTCCCCGTCCTCGCCCACTGGCGCCCCCCCCCCACTGCCCCCCCCCCCTTCCCCGTCCTCCTCGCCCACTGGCGCCCCCCCCCCACTGGGATGCACTGGCACTGCCCCATTCCCTTCCCCGTCCTCGCCCACTGGCGCCCCCCCGCTCCCCCACTGGGATGCACTGGCACTGCCCCATTCCCTTCCCGCCCCCCCGCCCATTGTCTCCTCCACCCCCGGCCACGCTGGCACTGCCCCGTGCCCTGCGGCGGCTGCCCCCTCTCACCCCACCCGTTGTGTTGTGTTGCAGGATCTCGAAGGCCATGCGGCGCTGGGCCTGCTGGGTGATCACCAGAGCGGAGCAGCCCTGAGCCGCAGCGGGGGGAGCCGCTGCCTGTTCGGTTGCTGCATGGCCCAGGGAAGGGCACCGAGGCCGGACTTGTTGGGGGCAAAAGGAGCAAATGGCCATTGGCCTGTTAGCCGAGAGCCGCCACCAGCCCCGCCCCTGGGAACAGCGCGTGGGCGGGGCCACCCCAGGACTGACGCCCCGGCGGGGAGGGGCAGCCGCGGCCTGTGCTCTGGGGCACGTGCTGGGCTGTTCCCTCTCCCCTGGCCAGCCCCTTCTGCTCCGTCTGCCACGGGGCAGGGGCCCAGTTCCCAGCCCCCCTCCCGCCCAGCGCACCAGAGTCACAGCAGCAGTTTGGTCTTTTAATGCTCAGTTTGCCTGGCTCCCGAACCGGCCCAGGCGCTACAGGGCGGAGAGGCAGAATAAAATGTCTATTTCAGTACCCAGCCCTGAGAGCAACCGTACCCCCCCCCCCCCGCCTGCTCAGGGGCTGAAGGGGAAGCCAAGGGGCCCCTGCCTGAGTGCTGCGTGGGGCGGGGGAGGGCTGCGTGTTAACCAGCAGCGTCAGGCTGTGCCGGTGCCGGCACAGTGGTCCCCAAAGCGTGGGCCAGCACCCACTGGGGCCCAGCTCCCACCCCCTAAGCTGTGCTTCAAGAGGCAGCTGCCCCAGCTGGGGGTGTTTGCAGGCTGCTGCCTTCAGGACCCTGGTCTCTGAGCTTCAGTGGCAAAAACGGGCACGTTGCTGGCACAGCCGGGCGGAGCCCTGGGCACGGGGAGCAGCGGAGGGGGTGTCGGATTAGTTCCCGGTGACGCCTTTGCACAGACCTGGGCTACCCCCTTCCCAGCCTGCCCCGACTCCAGGCCGCGCAGGAGAAACAGCCCAGCTCCCACGGGGCCTGGCCACTGAACAGCGGGGTGGAGAGGGGGAGGGGTGTGCAGGGCAGGCAGCTTGCCATGGGGCACCACCACCATGCGGGTGAGGGGCCAGCCTGTTGTGGAGCAGTGCCCCTGTGCGGCGGGGGCACAGGCAGCCTGCCGTGGAACAGCACCACGGGAGAGGGAGCTAGCTAGAGCAGGGCCACTGCACGTGGGGGGATAGGGGGCAACTTGCTACAGAGCAGTGCCGCCACGCAGGGGGAGGGGAAGTTTGTTCTGTGGGGGGGTGCGAAGTGTGCAGGTGAGCCGTGCTATGTGGGGGGGGGGAGGGGCCGCCTCCCTTCCCGCCCACGTGGCTTTAGGAACTCAGGGTGAAAGCTGTCTGGCAGGCGGCACCTGGAGCCCTGCTGGTGGCCCTGGGCTCACAGGGGGGGAAGGCCTGTTCTGGCCCCCAGCAGAGGCAGGTGCCCGGTACAGAGCAGGTGTGGACTTGGGGGGCCTCCCCCTGCCTGGCGCAGCCTGGGGGCTCTGGCTGGCCGATCCGCAGCAGGCCCTGCATGCGTAGTAGCCCCAGACGGCCCACGGCGCCGGGGTCCCGCACTCGGATTAGCTGGGCGCCCAGCGGGCGTGGTGTGAAAATAGCCGGGATGTGGCGCTGGGCAAGGTCCGCTCTGCCCCCGTGCAGCCCTGGCTCCTCTCGCGCTGGCCGCAGGGTTTGCTTGGACACGCTGCAGCCCCACTAAGTCGTTGGCCCTGGGGGGGCGCCTGTCTTTGGTGTCTGGCTGTTCTGTGTGTTCTCCGCCTGTTGTTCCAGGCTAGGTGGCTGCTCCCCGTCCCCTTCACCCGCTGGCTGGAGCTGGGGCTCTGCGGCTGGGGCTGTCGCCCGTGGCTCATCCTGTGGCCACGTGTCTGGGGAAGGGGCCAAACCGTGGGGTTAGTGAGGGTCAACAGTCGTACCACGGACAGAGCAGCCGTGCAGGGCCGGGCCTGACCCTGGCTACGGTAGCTCTGTGCCCCTTCGGGCCCCATCTGCCCCCTTACACTGGGGGGGCCACTCCGGCCTGCCGCCACCCTCGCCCAGGGCAGGGACGGGTTGGGCTGGAGGAGCCAGGCACAAGCCGGCAGGGTTGGGGCCAGGGCTCCGCATAGGCGCATGTGCCACCCCGGGCCCGTGCCGTAGGGTGGCTCAGCCTTACCTGGGGGTGCCGCGGGGGCGCTGGGCGAGCTCCCTGCCGTGCCGTTCGGCTTGGGCTTCCGCTTCAGGACAGGCGAGCGCTGCAGGCGCAGGGGGAGGGTTACGCCTGCGGGGAACAGGGCAGCGTTACTGGCTGGGGGGAGGCTCCAGTCGCCGTTGGCTCTGGCCCATGGGCAGGGCCTGTTGGGCTCAGGCGTGCAAGGCGTTGGAGCCTGTTTACAAAGCGGCCCAGGGGCTGGACGCGCCGCCGGGGCCTCAGCAGGACGCGCACCCTTGGCCCAGGGCCCAGGCCGGGCAGCAGCGGGGCTCCAGCCTGCCGGGGGCAGAGGGCACTGCTCCTCTGTGGGAAACGGCCCCTTTGGCACCAGGGCAGGGGGGTCCAGTGGGAGCACGGGACTCAGCCATAGACGTGTAGGGAAGGGACCCGGGGGCGTCTGGTCCGGCTCCCTGCCCGCGGCAGGACCAAGCACCGTCTAGCCCATGCCTGGCAGGTGTCTGCCCAGCGAGCGCCAGGGCCGGCCATGCCACACGCCCCCAGGCCGGTGTTTGACCCCCTGGCAAGCAGGAAGCTTTTCCTCATGCCCAGCCTCAAGCCCCTTCTGCAGTTCCAGCCCCTTGCTCCCTGCCTGCCCTCAGCGGCCGCGGAGCCAGGTCCCGCCCTTTGCGCATGTGACAAGCTGCTCCGGCCCAGCCCGCTGCTTTGTCTCCCTGCGTGGGCCTGCCCCCGGCTTGCTGCGCTCCCCTCTCCTGCCTGGCCCCCGGGGGCCGAGCAGCCCTCCCCGACCGCGGCTCCCGGCGCAGGCAGGGGCGTGGCCGTTGCTGCTGGCCGCCCCGGGGCACCTGCAGGGTGGCAGGAGCTTCGTTACCCCCTGGCCAGAAGGGCTGCACCTGCCCCAGCGGGGCGGCAGGGAGGGGGGAGCAGCGGCCCCTGTGCCCCCCACCAGGGCGCGCCCCGCACGGCCACTCACTCTCCAGCGCGGCCGGGCAGCCCTGCTCCCGCAGCTGCTCCTCGTGGACGGACACGGCGCGCCGGCCGCCCCCGGCTTTCAGACGCGGCTTCGGCTTGGGCCCGGGCCCCAGCTCTGGGAGGCAGAGGAGACGCGTCAGACGCGGCTGCTCCTAGCGGCGAGGGCTGGGCCTCGCCCCACGGCAGGCGGCGCGGGGACGCCAGGCTGCTCCGGGCGCCGCGCTACACGCCTGGCTCCAGCGCCCAGTGTGCGCATGGACGGGGCCCGGGGGGCTAGCTGGGCTTGTGCAGGCGGGGGAGGCTCAGGCCACGGAATCGGGCACCGCGCCCCTCGCTCTCATTGAGCGCCTGGGCCAGGAGTCAGCGCCAGCGCCCCAGGGCATCCGCCGGTGGGGGCCAGACCCCCCAGATAGCACAGGCTCAGCCCACACCCGCTTCCCCCCCGGCTCCCGTATTAGGAAGGCAGGATCGGGGAAGGCCCTGGGGGGAGGCTTAGGCATTTACCTGGGGGGGGGCCCTCAAGCCCCACCCACCCCAGGGATCAGCCAGCTGCCCCAAGGAGGGAGCAATGGGTGAAGACAGGCGACGCGGCACGCTGTCCCCTCCCCATGCCGCTGGAGGCAGGCCCCAGCGCACAGCCGGGGGGCCACTGGGAACCCAGCTCTGTGCCGCTCGGGGAGGGCGTCCGGGGACCCCGTTCCCAGGCTCCAGCACCCCACGAGCTAGAACTCCGCAGCCCCTCAGCTGCCAGGGCAGGCCGGGTCCCGCTCCCCAGCCTGCCTCCGCCCGGCCAGCCGGCCCCTACCTGTCAGGAGCGCCTCCCCGCTGGGTCTCCTGGGGGCGGGCGTGCTCCTCCCCGGCCACGGCAGGCTGCTGCTCCAGGCCTCTGGCGCTGGCTGCTCCGGGGGGCTGCCCGGCTCTGCAGCGCCGAAGACGCGCGGGGGGGACGAGTGGCCTCCTGCACGCTTGCCCTTGAGCTCCATGTTCAGCTGCTTCCCCAGGGCCTTCCAGGAGAGCCGCCCGTCGCCAGGCCCGCGGCTCGGCTCAGCGCCGGCCCGGCCGCTCCGCGCAGCCGCCTCTGCGTGGGAAAGCAAGGGAGAGACGTGGCCCCTCTCCCGGCGCAGCAGAGGGGGGCCGGGGCCGGCTGCTGCCCCACGACGCGGCCCGGGGCCCAGTCCGGCCCGCACACCCCCGGGCCTGGGGTCTTTGGGGGGGGGTTCACGCCCATAGCCTCGGGCTCTGCTGCAGGGGGGGGTCCAGGGCCTGGCTGGGTTTACGCGCCGTCGCTGCAGGGGCCGAGCGCCCCACCCGAGGTGGCGGGACGCGTCCTGCAAGGCTGGGCCCGGGGAAGAGGCGGATTCAGCCTCCTTGGCCCAGCCCGCGGGAGCCGAGGGGCGGGCGAGACCCACCTGTCGACATGGAGTGCGTGCGCGGCTTCCAGGCGAGGGGCGGGCTGGCCGAGCTGTCCACGATGTCGCCTGGGAACACACAGACTCGCTTTCATGGGCGACACCGGGCCCCTTCCCCTGGCAGCCAGGGCGCCTGTTCTCGCTGCAGGCCAGGCCGTCGCCCAGCTCCCTCCTGGGCTGGCACCCGTCCCTCAGGGCCTGGCTCACGCTCTGGGCTCGCTGCACAGCCGCTGGCTCTGCCCCACCAGTGCCATGGACCCCTGGGCGCAGGAGCTGGGGGCCTGCGCCGTGGCACCGCCACAAGCCACAGGCCCAGGGACAAGCAGCTGGCGGAGGGAAGAGCTTTGGGGCCTGCCACACACAGGCACCACTGGCAGCAAGACGCCCCTCGCGGGACCCTCCCTTCTGCCTTGCCCTGCGCCCTCCAACGGCCCGGCTGGTGCTGCGGGCGCCGGGCTACGAAAGGGGCCCTGCTGGAGGCACAGGCACCAGGCCAGCAGGAGCTCGGCAGGGCCTGCCCAGTGGCTTTGGGCCACGGTGTACCTGCCCCCACGTGGCACATGGGGCCTTCCCACCGGTTCCGGTTCCCTAGGGAAAGCTGCGCCCAAGGCCTGTCCACGGGCGTGGGAGCACAGCTCCACTGGGGACACCGAGGCGGGGGAGCTGGGCCCATTCCTGCTGCTGGCATGGGGGGCAGGAGCTGGCCCCCCGGCCGTTGGCCCGTTCTGCCCCACCTGGCCGCACGGCCCATGACCCTGGGCAGGGCCGACGTGGTGCTGGGCTCGCCAGGACGGCAGCGCTGGCATGCGCCATGCCCGCTGCAGGGAGACGGGGCAGCCGGGCGCTCGCCTGCCATTCGAGCTGACAGTCTGCACAGGCCCCAGGGCAGCGTCTCGGGGGGAAGGGGCCACTTGGGCCCCCCCAGCCCCGGTGCTGCAGACAGACGGGCCAGGGAGCCGCTCGGGCCACGCGGAGGAAAGGGCTAGCAGAGCAGGCATGGCCGTTGGGGGCGGGGGGGGCATCATTCCCCGCCCACCCCCTGGGCACGGCCCCGTGGCCCTGAGCAGCCCGGCCAGCGGGAGCCACTCACCGTCCGATCCGGCTTTCTTGATCTCTCCGTCCGTGCTCTGCAAAACAAACATGACAGGCAGCAGCTGCTCCAGGGCACCGCGCCGGAGCCTGCTCGCTAGGGACGCCCCAGGGGACGGGCTGGCAGCTGGGGAAGGCGAGCCCATGCCCATGCCAGGGGTCCGGTCTCTGCCCAGCTCGGGGGCCCCGGGAAACGGCACGGCCCCCTCCCCGCAGGAGACCGACGTGCAGCTCCTGCCCTCGCGGGGCCCCTCGGGCCTGCCCCCGTCGGCCGTCGGGGCTTTGGGATCGCCCGCTGGGGGCTGCGAAGTGGGCAGGACCCCCCCAGAACAGAGCACGGCTGGGACTCAGGAAGCAGCGAGGGGCGCGCTGGGCTGGCTCTCGGGGGGCGGGGGCCGCGGTGCGCCTGTTTCACGAAGGGAGCTCCGTTCCGGGGGGGCGGGGCCGCGGTGCGCCTGTTTCACGAAGGGAGCTCCGTTCCGGGGGGGCGGGGCCGCGGTGCGCCTGTTTCACGAAGGGAGCTCCGTTCCGGGGGGGCGGGGGCGGGGCCGCGGTGCGCCTGTTTCACGAAGGGAGCTCCGTTCCGGGGGGGCGGGGGGCGGGGCCGCGGTGCGCCTGTTTCACGAAGGGAGCTCCGTTCCGGGGGGGCGGGGCCACGGTGCGCCTGTTTCACGAAGGGAGCTCCGTTCCGGGGGGGCGGGGCCGCGGTGCGCCTGTTTCACGAAGGGAGCTCCGTTCCGGGGGGGCGGGGCCGCGGTGCGCCTGTTTCACGAAGGGAGCTCCGTTCCGGGGGGGCGGGGCCACGGTGCGCCTGTTTCACGAAGGGAGCTCCGTTCCGGGGGGGGGGGGCCGCGGTGCGCCTGTTTCACGAAGGGAGCTCCGTTCCGGGGGGGCGGGGGCGGGGCCGCGGTGCGCCTGTTTCACGAAGGGAGCTCCGTTCCGGGGGGGCGGGGGCACAGGCAAGGCAGGTTGCCACGGGGGGAGCAGGAGCGGGGCAGAGACACTCGCGCCATCCACGTGGGGGGCTCACCTGCTGCTTCTGCCCCTCGGCGGGCGGGCCCCTGGCGACCCCGATGCGCTGCAGCATGACGTGGACGCGCTGCTCCAACGAGCTGGGGGCTGCCCCGTCGCCCTGCGAAAGGGCAAACCCTGCTCGGGGCCCTGGCATCACAGCCCCCAGGGCCCATCCCCGTGGGCGCCCTGTGCGGGGAGGTGCCCTGGAGAGCCACAGGGGGCCAGGCTGGGCAACGGCACCTTGTCAGGGCCCCCATGATGATGCCGCCCTGGCTCTGCCCCCCCCATGCCTCAACCAGCCCCCCCACGCCTCTCCCGGCTCACCACCCACCTCTGCCCCCCACGCCTCGGCCAGCCCCCCCCACGCCTCTCCCAGCTCACCACCCACCTCTGCCCCCCACGCCTCGGCCAGCCCCCCCCACGCCTCTCCCGGCTCACCACCCACCTCTGCCCCCCACGCCTCGGCCAGCCCCCCCCCACACCTCTCCCAGCTCACCACCCACCTCTGCCCCCCACGCCTCGGCCAGCCCCCCCCACGCCTCTCCCAGCTCACCACCCACCTCTGCCCCCCACGCCTCGGCCAGCCCCCCCCACGCCTCTCCCGGCTCACCACCCACCTCTGCCCCCCACGCCTCGACCAGCCCCCCCCACGCCTCTCCCGGCTCACCACCCACCTCTGCCCCCCACGCCTCGGCCAGCCCCCCCCACGCCTCTCCTGGCTCACCACCCACCTCTGCCCCCCACGCCTCGGCCAGCCCCCCCCACATCTCTCCCGGCTCACCACCCACCTCTGCCCCCCCACGCCTCGACCAGCCCCCCCCCCCACGCCTCTCCCGGCTCACCACCCACCTCTGCCCCCCCACGCCTCGGCCAGCCCCCCCCACGCCTCTCCCGGCTCACCACCCACCTCTGCCCCCCACGCCTCGGCCAGCCCCCCCCACGCCTCTCCCGGCTCACCACCCACCTCTGCCCCCCACGCCTCGGCCAGCCCCCCCCACATCTCTCCCGGCTCACCACCCACCTCTGCCCCCCCACGCCTCGACCAGCCCCCCCCACGCCTCTCCCGGCTCACCACCCACCTCTGCCCCCCACGCCTCGGCCAGCCCCCCCCACGCCTCTCCCGGCTCACCACCCACCTCTGCCCCCCACGCCTCGACCAGCCCCCCCCACGCCTCTCCCGGCTCACCACCCACCTCTGCCCCCCACGCCTCGGCCAGCCCCCCCCCACGCCTCTCCCGGCTCACCACCCACCTCTGCCCCCCACGCCTCGGCCAGCCCCCCCCACGCCTCTCCCGGCTCACCACCCACCTCTGCCCCCCACGCCTCGGCCAGCCCCCCCCACATCTCTCCCGGCTCACCACCCACCTCTGCCCCCCCACGCCTCGGCCAGCCCCCCCCCACGCCTCTCCCGGCTCACCACCCACCTCTGCCCCCCACGCCTCGGCCAGCCCCCCCCCACACCTCTCCCGGCTCACCACCCACCTCTGCCCCCCACGCCTCGGCCAGCCCCCCCACGCCTCTCCCGGCTCACCACCCACCTCTGCCCCCCACGCCTCGGCCAGCCCCCCCACGCCTCTCCCGGCTCACCACCCACCTCTGCCCCACACGCCTCGACCAGCCCCCCCACGCCTCAACCAGCTCCTCCCACGCCTCTCCCGGCTCACCACCCACCTCTGCCCCCCACGCCTCGGCCAGCCCCCCCCACGCCTCTCCCGGCTCACCACCCACCTCTGCCCCCCACGCCTCGTCCGGCCCCCCCCCCCACGCCTCTCCCGGCTCACCACCCACCTCTGCCCCACGTGCCTCTCCCACCCCGCCCCCCATCTCTGCCCCAGGAACCCTCCTCCCCGTCAAAGCCAGGCCCCTTTCTGGCAGTCCGCACCCTACAGCTGGCCGTGTGGGGGCAGGAACAAGACCCCCCCACTGCCCGGGGCACGTGCCGAGCCAGCTGTGCGGCGAGGGGTGGGGTCGTTACCGTCTCGTGCTTCGCTCCCAGGGCCTCGGCGTCCTCCCCCGGCAGGAGTATCAGCGACTGGGACTTGCCCTCCCTTGAGTACTTGGGCCTGGGCCGGGGGGCAGCCTCGGGGCTCCGGCCCGGCCCCCCGCTGGCCCCGGGCCCCACGACCAGGCCGCCCTCGTCGGGCTCCCCCGCCGATCTGTGGGGCTGGGGCCCGTCGCCGCGCAGGGACTTCCGGCCCTTGGCTGCCACGGGGCTGCCCCCTGGCTCCTTCTCGCCCCTGCAGCCCCGGCCGGACCTCGGCTTCTTGAACGCGAAGAACGTTCCTATTTTCTTCTTGAAGGCGCGGGCGGCGGAGGGCGCGGGGCCCGGAGAGCCTCCCCGGGGCGCCGAGCTGGAGCGAGAGCAGGAGGCAGCAAACAGTCAGCCCAGGCGTGAACCCCCAGCCCCCCCCCCCCCGGTGCCCTTGGCTCCCAGGCCCCAGCCCCGAGGGACGGCGGGAAGGAGGCGTCGCCCCAGTAGAGCGGATGTTCCACCCGGGAAAGGCAGCCGGCTCAGCGGCTGGTCGCGAGTCCCCGGCCATGGGGCCTGCCCCTCCCAGCTCTGCCAGGGGCCGACCCAGACCAGGCCATGGGGCCTGCCCCCCCCCAGCTCTGCCAGGGGCCGACCCAGACCAGGCCATGGGGCCTGCCCCCCCCCAGCTCTGCCAGGGGCCGACCCAGACCAGGCCATGGGGCCTGCCCCCCCCCAGCTCTGCCAGGGGCCAAGCCAGACCAGGCCATGGGGCCTGCCCCCCCCAGCTCTGCCAGGGGCCGACCCAGACCAGGCCACGGGGCCTGCCCCCCCCAGCTCTGCCAGGGGCCGACCCAGACCAGGCCACGGGGCCTGCCCCCCCCAGCTCTGCCAGGGGCCGACCCAGACCAGGCCACGGGGCCTGCCCCCCCCAGCTCTGCCAGGGGCCGACCCAGACCAGGCCACGGGGCCTGCCCCCCCCAGCTCTGCCAGGGGCCGACCCAGACCAGGCCATGGGGCTCTCTGCAGGCTGGGTGGGGTCGCCCCTGGGCCTCACGCTCATTCCTTCCCCAGCGCCCAGACAGGCCGGCCCTAACAGCTCCTTCCCGGCGGCCCGAGGCAGGGCTCAGCGGCCCTGAGCCTGCCTTCCCCCGGCCTCCCGCGAGGTTCACCTCCTCCCAGGTGCCCGCTGCCAGGCCCAGGGACAGCTGTCAATCCGGGCCGTGCCAGGGAGCTGCTGAACCCGGAGCTGTAACTGCCTGCAGCAGCCCGGGGGGGTCCAAGCTGCCCCAGCGCCAGCCCCAACCTCCGGTCTCAGTGGCACCGGCACACCGCCCGGCGGGCTCTCCTGGGCCGCGGCTTCCCAGGGCCTCACGGTCTGCGAGAGAGCACCCGGCCCCTTCACATTCCCTCCACTCCGGGCACCTTCCGCCCAGGCACACTGAGCTCCTCACGAGCTTCTTCCCAAGGGCTGGGAAGGCTTCCGGGCAGCCAGGCTGTGCCAGGCCCTCTGGCTCGTGCATGGCAGGTGTCACCTTACTGGATTTTGAGGGGAGCAGCCTGGTCACTGCTGCACCCCTGGGGGGGGGTTGCCCCAAAAATTGATACAAAGGGGCCATGGGAGGTGTCAAATGAAAGCTTCCTTCTACTGGTTCTGTATATGCTCTTCGTATACTTGTATAGTATCTGGGGGGTCTACACTAGCCCCCCAGTTCGAACTAGGGAGGCTAATGTAGGCATTCCAACTTGCAAATGAAGCCTGGGCTTTAAATATCCCGCACTTCATTTGCATGTTCCCAGGTGGGCGCCATTTTTAAATCCCCTTAGTCCAAACTGACTGCCCGCGGCTCCACGCGGCTCCACGCGGCAGTCACACGTTAACCTGAACTAAATCCTCAGCTCAGATTTACGGTTGCTCCTCATTGCAGGAGGAGTAACAGTTTGGATTAACGTCTGACTGCCGCGTGGAGCCGCGTGGAGCCGCGGGCAGTCAGTTTGAACTAGGGGGATTTAAAAATGGCGTCCACCCGGGAACATGCAAATGAAGTGCGGGATATTTAAATCCTAGTCTTCATTTGCAAGTTTGAATGCCTACATTAGCCACCCTAGTTCGAACTAGAGGGCCAGTGTAGACATGCCCTGGGGGTGGAATTAGGAATGTGTATTCTGTGTCAATACTGGAAACTTCTCTGTTTGTGGCCAAGCAATAGACAAGGAATGTTTGCCCAGGGACATGCTAATGAGCAAAGCTCCAGGGAACAATGGGCCTCTGAAGGCCAAAGACACCCCTGGCCACTGGCCACGTGACTCCCTCCAGCTTGGAAGAAGCCAGGAGGGGGGATAAATGCACCATGTGGCCGACTCCATCTGGGTGCTCAGCTCAGCTCTTCATCCCAGAGGCAGCCGTGCAGGGATCAACGAGCCGGGAAGACCTGTGGACCCATCCTGACGTAGGATGTGCAACAAGGACTTTTAAACCAGCAGCTGTAACATCTCTGCTAGAGCCTGCATCGAGGACTGGGAGATTCGGTGCATGTAACGTACTATCCTTTAGCAACCTCACTCTCAGGCTTTTCTTTCTTGTGGTAATAAACCTTTAGTTGTTAGATGCTAAAGGATTGGCCCAGCGTGATTTGTGGGTAAGGTCCAGAGGGTAAATTGACCGGGGATCTGTGGCTGGTTTCTTGGGACCAGACAGAACCCGTTCGGGGAAGGTGGGATTGGTTCTAAGACCCCTCCCCTGTGTTAGGCCTGGGGCTGTTTGGGGCACGGGGGAGCTGGGGTGTCAGGGGTTTTGCTCGTGAGGCTTCTGGCTGGCCAGGCAGGCAGCTGAAGCGCTCGGTGCGACTGGTGTGTGGCCTGTTTGGGGAGGTCTCCAGTCTGGGGCTATAGAGAGCCCGGAGTCCGAGCAATTCGCCCTGAGCGGACACCCTCAGCGGTGCCCAGACCCAGCTCGGTCCGTCCCACAGGGTCGTGCATGGTCCGTGCTCCCTGGCCCGTGCTCTCTGGCCTGTGCGTGGCTTTGCCAGGCTCAGGGGATGACTGGCTCCAGTACCACGGCCAGCTCCCGTGCGGCAGGCGTGCGAGGAGGATGCACGAGATGGGGGGCAGGTCTCTGGGGAGAGCGAGGGGAGACCAGATCTCTCTTGCTGGCGGGGTGGAAAGCCCGAGTGCCCAGATCACACAGCTTGGGCCAAGAGGAGGGCGGTGAGGCCGGCCCGCAGGCTGTTTAGGGAGGGGCTGCTGAGCAAGGCCTAGGGAGGACGGAGAGGAAACCGGGCTCCCTGCGATTCCCCGGTGCCGGGGGCTGCGGTTTGTTTGCCAGATGCTTGAGCTGAGCCCAGGGCAGGCCAGGACGCCTGGTATGCAGGGTCTGCCCTGGCGATGCTCCCAGGCAGTCTCAGCCCAGACTCCGCGCCCGGCTGTAGCTGTGGCGTGGATGCCGGGACGTGCCGAGTACGGGCGGAGAACCTGTGTGTGGCAGTGGAGGGGCTTGCCCTGTCCAAGAGCGCCCAGCGGGCAGGGCGTGTCTTGCCCGAGAGCTGGCCCCCAGCGGGCACAGCCTGAGGGCAGGAGACAAGGCCTGGCACCCCCGCGCGGCCCCTGCCCCGACTTACGGCAGCGCCTCCTGGACCAGCTTCCTGGAGAAGAACTCCTCCAGCCCCTCGTCCACGCGGGAAATGCTCCTGTCCTCGTCGTTCTCCGGCGGCGCCGGCTGGGCCTGCGGGCAAGCGCCACAGTCAGAGGGGCGGGGCTCCTCAGCACCGCGCAGCAGGAGAGGCGGGGGCTGCCGCTCCGGGGGAAGGGCAGGATCGCCCCCACCGCGCAGAAACGGCCTGCGAGCCACGCGAGTAACGCTGCCCGGCTCCATCTGGCACCTGCCACCAGCACGTCCGCCCCTGCCACAGGCGGGCAGCATTAGCCCTGCTCACAGGGGGAAACCGAGGCACAGAGCCACACCCAGCATCTCACCCTGCGCCCCAGAGCCGCACTCCATCCCCTAGCTCAGCGCTGCTTGGCCAGGGCACGTGACCCCCGGGGCGCTTCCGGGGAATCGCAACTCAGCTGGACACTTGCCTCCTTTGGCAAGAGGAGACACGAACAGCACTAGCGAAGTCAGTACAAGGGAACATCAGCCAGGCAGCGGCTTGGTTACACTGCTGTGTGTGTGTGACACACGGGAACATCAGCCAGACAGCGGCTTGGTTACACTGCTGTGTGTGTGACACACGGGAACATCAGCCAGGCAGCGGCTTGGTTACACTGCTGTGTGTGTGAGACACACGGGAACGTCAGCCAGACAGCAGCTTGGTTACACTGCTGTGTGTGTGACACACGGGAATGTCAGCCAGACAGCAGCTTGGTTACACTGCTGTGTGTGTGACACACGGGAACGTCAGCCAGACAGCAGCTTGGTTACACTGCTGTGTGTGTGACACACGGGAACGTCAGCCAGACAGCGGCTTGGTTACACTGCTGTGTGTGTGCAACACACGGAAATGTCAGCCAGACAGCGGCTTGGTTACACTGCTGTGTGTGCGTGACACACGGAAATGTCAGCCAGACAGCGGCTTGGTTACACTGCTGTGTGTGCGACACGCGGAAATGTCAGCCAGACAGCGGCTTGGTTACACTGCTGTGTGTGCGACACATGGAAATGTCAGCCAGACAGCGGCTTGGTTACACTGCTGTGTGTGTGTGACACACGGGAACGTCAGCCAGACAGCGGCTTGGTTACACTGCTGTGTGTGTGTGACACACGGAAATGTCAGCCAGACAGCGGCTTGGTTACACTGCTGTGTGTGTGTGACACACGGAAATGTCAGCCAGACAGCGGCTTGGTTACACTGCTGTGTGTGTGTGACACACGGGAACGTCAGCCAGACAGCGGCTTGGTTACACTGCTGTGTGTGTGTGACACACGGAAATGTCAGCCAGACAGCGGCTTGGTTACACTGCTGTGTGTGTGTGACACACGGAAATGTCAGCCAGACAGCGGCTTGGTTACACTGCTGTGTGTGCGACACACGGAAATGTCAGCCAGACAGCGGCTTGGTTACACTGCTGTGTGTGTGCGACACACGGAAATGTCAGCCAGACAGCGGCTTGGTTACACTGCTGTGTGTGCGACACATGGAAATGTCAGCCAGACAGCGGCTTGGTTACACTGCTGTGTGTGTGTGACACACGGGAACGTCAGCCAGACAGCGGCTTGGTTACACTGCTGTGTGTGTGTGACACACGGGAACGTCAGCCAGACAGCGGCTTGGTTACACTGCTGTGTGTGTGTGACACACGGAAATGTCAGCCAGACAGCGGCTTGGTTACACTGCTGTGTGTGCGACACACGGAAATGTCAGCCAGACAGCGGCTTGGTTACACTGCTGTGTGTGTGCGACACACGGAAATGTCAGCCAGACAGCGGCTTGGTTACACTGCTGTGTGTGTGTGACACACGGGAACGTCAGCCAGACAGCGGCTTGGTTACACTGCTGTGTGTGTGTGACACACGGAAATGTCAGCCAGACAGCGGCTTGGTTACACTGCTGTGTGTGTGTGACACACGGAAATGTCAGCCAGACAGCGGCTTGGTTACACTGCTGTGTGTGTGTGACACACGGGAACGTCAGCCAGACAGCGGCTTGGTTACACTGCTGTGTGTGTGTGACACACGGAAATGTCAGCCAGACAGCGGCTTGGTTACACTGCTGTGTGTGTGCGACACACGGAAATGTCAGCCAGACAGCGGCTTGGTTACACTGCTGTGTGTGTGCGACACACGGAAATGTCAGCCAGACAGCGGCTTGGTTACACTGCTGTGTGTGCGACACACGGAAATGTCAGCCAGACAGCGGCTTGGTTACACTGCTGTGTGTGCGACACACGGAAATGTCGGCACCAGTGCGTTGCTGTGTAGCGGGGTGCTGAGGGTGGGCCCGATCTCAGTACCAGGGGCAGGAGGCGCAGCAGCTGCTGTTCTGGCCCCAGGACTGCTCCCACCCCAAACCCATGCTGAGGGTGTGAGCCCTGCCACCGTAGAGTCGGGGAGCTGCAGTCTGCCCACATCAAGGCCTGGGGGTCTCTCCCAGGGGGGTTGGGGAGCACTGCAGGCTCTGCATGCGCTGGGGTCAGAACCCCCTGCTTTGAAAAGGAAGCCAGCCAACAGCCAGTTAGCAGAAATCAACGACTATCAGCCAGTTAGAAGAAATCAACAGCCAATGGCCAGTTAGAAGAAATCAATGACCAACGGTCAGTTAGAAGAAAACAACGGCCAATGGTTAGTTAGCAGAAATCAACGGCCAGTTGCAGAAATCAACGGCCAATGATCAGTAAGCAGAAATCAATGGACAGTTAGTAGAAATCAACAGCCAACAGCAAGTTAGAAGAAGCCAACAATGGCCAATGGCTAGGTAGCCGAAATGAATGGTCAGTTAGCAGAAATCAACGGCCATCGGCCAGATAGCAGAAATCAATGGCCAGTTAGCAACAATCAACGGCCAACGGTCAGTAAGCAGAAATCAACGCACAACAGCAAGTCAGCAGAAACCAACGGCCCTTGGCCAGTTCACAGAAATGAATGGCCAACGGTCAGTTAGTAGAAATCAATGGCCAACAACAAGTCAGCAGAAACCAACGGCCCATGGCCAGTTAGCAGAAATGGTCACTTAGCAGAAATCAACAGCCATCGGCCAGTTAGCAAAAATCAACGAACAACGGTCAGTTAGCAGAAAGGGCAGAGCCAGGGGGCCCAGTGCACTCCAGGTGGTGTTGAGGGCTGGGGTGGGTTAGGTACGGCTGCTCCGGGAGGCGCTGAGGGCTGGGGGGTACGGCCGTGCCGGGCGGCGCTGAGAGCTGGGGGGTACGGCCGTGCCGGGTGGCGCTGAGGGCTGGGGGGTACGGCCGTGCCGGGCGGCGCTGAGAGCTGGGGGGTATGGCCGTGCCGGGTGGCGCTGAGGGCTGGGGGGTACAGCCGTGCCGGGCGGCGCTGAGGGCTGGGGGGTACGGCCGTGTTGGGTGGCGCTGAGGGCTGGGGGGTACAGCCGTGCCGGGTGGCGCTGAGGGCTGGGGGGTATGGCCGTGCCGGGTGGCGCTGAGGGCTGGGGGGTACGGCCGTGCCGGGCGGCGCTGAGGGCTGGGGGGTACGGCCGTGCCGGGCGGCGCTGAGGGCTGGGGGGTATGGCCAAGCCGGGTGGCGCTGGGGGGGGAGTGGCGCTGTGCCGTGGGGAGGGGCTGTCTGCTCTGTACCCGGGTCCCCCTGCGCTGGGCTGTGATTCCCACTGACTCACCACATGTGGATCGGTTCAGACCCCTGGGCCCAGCCTGAGCAGTTAAGGCTCTTCCCAGAGGAGAGACAAAGGGGGGGGGGGGAGACGGACACCTGGCTGGGGGCAGGGCCTGGGGCCAGGCAGTCGCTGGCTGGGAAACCTGAAGGGAACAGACTAATCTGGGTACTGAGGGTTGGGGCGCTGGGCCCTACCCCCAGGGGGCTGAGGCATCCTGGGCCTGACTCCTGTAGCCACGTCATGTCTGTGCTGGGCTGTGTCCTGGAGGAGCAGTAACCCCCCCGTTCTCCTGGCTGGCGGGGTCTGTTCTGGCTGCTCCGGGGGTGCAGGATCGAGGGGGACCCTGACACACAGTTACAGGCGCGCTCCAGGTGTCGCTGAGGGCGGGAGGGGATGGGGTACTCTGAGTATCACTGAGGGGGTACAGTGCGCTCCAGGTGTCGCTGAGGGCGGGGGGGATGGGGTACTCTGAGTATCACTGAGGGGGTACAGCGCGCTCCAGGTGTCGCTGAGGGCGGGGGGGGATGGGGTACTCTGAGTATCACTGAGGGGGTACAGTGCGCTCCAGGTGTCGCTGAGGGCAGGGGGGATGGGGTACTCTGAGTATCACTGAGGGGGTACAGTGCGCTCCAGGTGGTGCTGGGGGGGGGATGGGGTACTCTGAGTATCACTGAGGGGGTACAGTGCGCTCCAGGTGTCACTGAGGGCGGGGGGGATGGGGTACTCTGAGTATCACTGAGGGGGTACAGTGCGCTCCAGGTGTCGCTGAGGGCGGGGGGGGATGGGGTACTCTGAGTATCACTGAGGGGGTACAGTGCGCTCCAGGTGTCGCTGAGGGCGGGGGGGGGGGATGGGGTACTCTGAGTATCACTGAGGGGGTACAGTGCGCTCCAGGTGTCGCTGAGGGCGGGGGGGGATGGGGTACTCTGAGTATCACTGAGGGGGTACAGCGCGCTCCAGGTGTCGCTGAGGGCGGGGGGGGATGGGGTACTCTGAGTATCACTGAGGGGGTACAGTGCGCTCCAGGTGTCGCTGAGGGCGGGGGGGGGATGGGGTACTCTGAGTATCACTGAGGGGGTACAGTGCGCTCCAGGTGTCGCTGAGGGCAGGGGGATGGGGTACTCTGAGTATCACTGAGGGGGTACAGTGCGCTCCAGGTGGTGCTGGGGGGGGGATGGGGTACTCTGAGTATCACTGAGGGGGTACAGTGCGCTCCAGGTGTCACTGAGGGCGGGGGATGGGGTACTCTGAGTATCACTGAGGGGGTACAGTGCGCTCCAGGTGTCGCTGAGGGCGGGGGGGGATGGGGTACTCTGAGTATCACTGAGGGGGTACAGTGCGCTCCAGGTGGTGCTGGGGGGGGGATGGGGTACTCTGAGTATCACTGAGGGGGTACAGCGCGCTCCAGGTGTCGCTGAGGGCGGGGGGGGATGGGGTACTCTGAGTATCACTGAGGGGGTACAGCGCGCTCCAGGTGTCGCTGAGGGCGGGGGGGGGATGGGGTACTCTGAGTATCACTGAGGGGGTACAGTGCGCTCCAGGTGTCGCTGAGGGTGGGGGGGGGATGGGGTACTCTGAGTATCACTGAGGGGGTACAGTGCGCTCCAGGTGTCGCTGAGGGCGGGGGGGGGATGGGGTACTCTGAGTATCACTGAGGGGGTACAGTGCGCTCCAGGTGTCGCTGAGGGCGGAGGGGGGATGGGGTACTCTGAGTATCACTGAGGGGGTACAGCGCGCTCCAGGTGTCGCTGAGGGCGGGGGGGGATGGGGTACTCTGAGTATCACTGAGGGGGTACAGTGCGCTCCAGGTGTCGCTGAGGGTGGGGGGGGGATGGGGTACTCTGAGTATCACTGAGGGGGTACAGTGCGCTCCAGGTGTCGCTGAGGGCGGGAGGGGATGGGGTACTCTGAGTATCACTGAGGGGGTACAGTGCGCTCCAGGTGTCGCTGAGGGCGGGGGGGGGTTGGGGTACTCTGAGTATCACTGAGGGGGTACAGTGCGCTCCAGGTGGTGCTGGGGGGGGGATGGGGTACTCTGAGTATCACTGAGGGGGTACAGTGCGCTCCAGGTGTCACTGAGGGCGGGAGGGGATGGGGTACTCTGAGTATCACTGAGGGGGTACAGTGCGCTCCAGGTGTCGCTGAGGGCGGGGGGGATGGGGTACTCTGAGTATCACTGAGGGGGTACAGTGCGCTCCAGGTGGTGCTGAGGTCTGGAGAGTATGGCACACTCCGGGGGTGCTGTGTGGGGGTACGGCCATTCCAGTCAGTGCTGAAGGCTGGAGAGGGGGGTATGGCGCGCTCTGGGTGGCTCTGAGGGGAGGTATGGTGCAGTCCGGGTGGTGGTGGAGGGGGAGGGGGCATGGCACACTTCGGGGGGTGCTGTATGGCCATTCCTGGTGGTGCTGAAGGCTGGGGGTGTATGGTGCGCTCCGGGTGGTGTGGGGGGGGGGGGTACAGCGCGCTCTGGGTGGTGCTGGGGGATGTGTGGTGCACTCCGGGTGGCTCTGGGGAGGGGGATACGGCGCGCTCCAGGTGGCTCTGGGGAGGGGGGTACGGTGCGCTCCAGGTGGCTCTGGGGAGGGGGTACAGCGCGCTCCAGGTGGCTGTGGGGAGGGGGGTACGGCGCGCTCCGGGTGGTGCTGGGGGGTGTACGGCGCGCTCCGGGTGGCTCTGGGGAGGGGGTACGGCTCGCTCGGGGTGGTGCTGGGGGGGGTACGGCGCGCTCCGGGTGGTGCTGGGGGGGTACGGCGCGCTCCGGGTGGTGCTGGGGGGGGGGGGGTACGGCGCGCTCCGGGTGGTGCTGGGGGGCGGTACGGCGCGCTCCGGGTGGCGCTGGGGAGTGGGGTACGGCGCGCTCCGGGTGGCTCTGGGGGGGGGGATACGGCGCGCTCCGGGTGGCGCTGGGGGGGCGGTACGGCGCGCTCCGGGTGGCTCTGGGGAGGGGGTACGGCGCGCTCCGGGTGGCTCTGGGGAGGGGGGTACGGCGCGCTCCGGGTGGCTGCTGGGGAGGGGGGTACGGCGCGCTCCGGGTGGCTCTGGGGACGGGGGTACGGCGCGCTCCGGGTGGCTCTGGGGGGGTACGGCGCGCTCCGGGTGGCGCTGGGGAGGGGGGTACGGCGCGCTCCGGGTGGCGCTGGGGAGTGGGGTACGGCGCGCTCCGGGTGGCTCTGGGGGGGGGAGGGGATACGGCGCGCTCCGGGTGGCGCTGGGGGGGCGGTACGGCGCGCTCCGGGTGGCGCTGGGGAGGGGGGTACGGCGCGCTCCGGGTGGCGCTGGGGAGTGGGGTACGGCGCGCTCCGGGTGGCTCTGGGGGGGGGGATACGGCGCGCTCCGGGTGGCGCTGGGGGGGCGGTACGGCGCGCTCCGGGTGGCGCTGGGGAGGGGGTACGGCGCGCTCCGGGTGGCGCTGGGGAGGGGGGTACGGCGCGCTCCGGGTGGCGCTGGGGAGGGGGGTACGGCGCGCTCCGGGTGGCGCTGGGGGGGGGGTACGGCGCGCTCCGGGTGGCTCTGGGGGGGGGTACGGCGCGCTCCGGGTGGCGCTGGGGAGGGGGGTACGGCGCGCTCCGGGTGGCGCTGGGGAGGGGGGTACGGCGCGCTCCGGGTGGCGCTGGGGAGGGGGTACGGCGCGCTCCGGGTGGCTCGGGGGGGCGGTACCGCGCGCTCCGGGTGGCGCTGAGGACTGGCTACCCCATCCCTGCTTCTTACGCCAAGGCCATTCCCGTCCCAGTGGCGCGGTGCCCCCCGCTCAGGGCCTGGCGAGTCTCGGCCCCGCCAAGGGACCCGATCTCCGCGCCTCCGCTCTGGACGCCCTCCTGTGGCCCGACCCCCCCCCCCCGAGCCTTTCCCGGAGGCCTAAGGCCCAGCGGGACGGGGGCAGACTCCCCCAGCGCGCCCCAGGTGCCCGCGAGCCGCGCCCGCCGGAGCCCCGGCCAGCCAGGCTGCGCGAAAGGGCGGCGCGCCCGGGGCGCACGGGCCGCTTGGCGTGGAAGCGGCCGCCCCGCCGGCTGCGGGAAAAGCAGCCCCCCCCCCCCCGGCCTGTCCGAGCCCCCCCCGGCCTGTCCGAGACCCCCGCAGGGCTCCCAGCCCGTCCTCGGGCAGCAAGTGACCGCCGCGGGACCCCCCCCCCCCAGCCTTTGGGCACCGCCGGCGCGTGGTGCAGCCTCCCCGGCCAGGCGGCCGCGACCCCCCGCCACAGCCCCCCGCGCTCAGCCCCCTCCTCCCCGGGGACAGGCAGCAGCAGCCGCGCTCCGCTGCCGGCCGCATCACACCCCCGCGCGGCCGGGCTGGCACCGGGACGCGGGCTTACGTGCGGCTTGCTCGGCGGCTGCCGGTGCCGGCGGTTGGGCCGGGGCCTAGCCCGGGTGCAGTGCTCCAGTCTCCCGCCCTCCGTCGGCAGCTCCATGAGGGGCTGGGCGGGTGCCGGCTCGGGGAACGGCGGCCAGCGGCTCGCAGCCTCAGCATCCTTTGTGGAGGCAGGGCGCGACTGGAGAGCGGCCCCGCTGCCTGGCAGCAGCGCCTGGTGAGTCCCGGTCTCTTCTGCCGCTGCCTGGAGATCCGGCTCCCACGGACCTGCGGGGGGGAGACCTTTGCAGATCCGGGGAGCTGCAGGCAGCCCAGAGCCCAGAGCCCAGAGCCCAGCTCCGGCACCGCCCCGGGCAGCGGGAGCAGCTCGTGCATCAGCAGCCCGGCCGGCTCCTGCCCCCCTGCCCCACGCGGGACTTCCCCGGGCGGGCGGGCGGGCCGCATCCGGGCGCCGGCCGGGCTCGCGTGGGGAGGGGCAGCGGGGGCCCTGGGGCGACGCTGCCCCCGTGCTCAGGGGTCGGGGGCGATGGGAAGGGAGCAGCGCAGGCCTGCCCGGCGCCCAGGACTGGTGGCCTGTTCTCTGGCTGCGTGACCCGGGCACGCTGGGGTGCTGGGCCCTGGCTGGGCACACACCCGCCAAGGAAACACCTCGCACCATGCCCAAGGCGCGAGGCCGGAGACCCCACACGCCAGCAGGGCGCCCCGCAGGAGCGAGCCCCCCGCCCACCTGCCGTGCTGCTGGGAATTCTCCCCGAAGGGTTGGGGAGAACCCATGTTCCACTCCCGCCAGGGACCCTCTGCGCTCGCGGCCAGCCAGGACCTGCGCTGCCCACAGGCGGGGCAGAGGGTCACGGCCGCCCAGCGGCTGGCCACGGCCCAGGTGAGATCACACGCAGCACAGAGCCAGGGTGCGCCTGCTCCGGGCCCAGCCCCAGATGCTGCACTGGAGCCACGAGGGCGAGCCCTGCACCCGGAGTGACCGACCAGCCTCCCCCCGGCGCAGGGCGGGGCGCCCCCGGGGCTCCAGCTGCAGGATGGGGGCCGACGACGTTCAGCAGCACCAGCCAGGCACCAGGGCGAGCGCCGCTCCTCAGCGAGGCCCCAGGACGCCGCCCGGCAGCGCCGCCGTTACCACCGCATCGCCCGCGGCCAGGCAGCGCTTAGGCAGGCAACCGCGCGGGCCGCCTGCCTGCTGAGCTGCCCACACATGCCCCGGACAGCCGCCGTCGCTCCTCCCCCGCGTGCCGGCCGGCCAGCGTGTGGCTGGGCGCGATCAGAGACCAGGGTCCCAGCGACCGGGGGCCTAGCAAGCCGGGCGTTTCCGCTCCGGGGCCAGTGGCGCATCCCTTCCTCAGCCATGGCCGGCTGGAGGGAGCAGAGTGCCGGTCTGGAAGGCAGGGAGCAACAGCTGGGATGGGACTCCTGCTGGGGCCACCAGAGGAGCCAGTTGCGACCACGTCGACGGGGCTGCCAGGCTGGGGCACGGCCCCCCCGGGGCGAGGCCGGTGGCAGCCAGACCTGGGGCCCAGCATTGGCAGGGGCTGGGTGCGGCCCCGCCTCCCCCGTGCAAGTGGGCAGCTGCTGAGTGGCTGACGCCCGCTGAGAATGTGCCACGTGGGATGGACTGTCTGCCCCCATGGCTGCCTCGCCGTGCCGGCTCTGTGGGGCAGACTCTGGCGCTAGCCTGGGTCGCAGGGAAGGGCCTCGCATGGAGCAGCAGCAGCTAACAGGCAGCGGGGCAGCTATGAAGCTGGCAACGAAGGGTAGGGACCCCCCCGTCAGCGGAGAAAGGCCCCCGGGGCTCGGAACGGGGTGGACGGGGCCGTGGCCACAGGGCCGATGACCCAAAGCCGCTCAAGAGCCAAGTCCAAAGCAAGCTGCAAAGGGCTGCAGCAGCTCTCACCACGGGGCGAGTGGGCAACCCCACGGCAGAGGACATTCACTCTTGAGGAGCACAAAGCCATGCCCGTTGGCAGCCATCCTCCCGCCGGGGCCTGTAAAACAACAGGTCCGAACCGGCCGGTCCCACTCCAAAGAGAGAGAACTTGGAGCCACGGGAGCGCTCTCTGGCAGCACCCAGCACGCAGCGCTGGGCTCATCAGGACGGGGGCAGGGACGCCAGAGATCATCCTGCCCCTCTAGCAAGCTGTCGCGGGTCAGCCTCCCAGGCCTGATGAAAACTGGCATGTGACTCTAAGGAGGCATCAGGCAGAAAAGCTCCGGAGACAGCCCCTTGGGGAACCGATCGGTTTCTGGCTGGGTCTAGACTACGTCCCTTTCGGAAAGAGGGGTGTCAATTAGGCAGCTGGAAAGTGCACATGATATTTAAATCCACGCTTCATTTGCACTTTCCAGCTGCCTAATTGACACCCTCTTTCAGAAAGGGACGTAGCCTGGACATAGCGCGCACTGCTGGCCCCGGACAGCCGGCTGCAGAGCACGGATCAGTCTTGCATGGACAGTTAGAAACAGGAAGTACAAGCCTGTGTACAGTTTGTGCTAATCAGAGCCTTTGCGATTGCCCCCTCCCACCCCCAAAAGCCTTAACGACCGGGTGATCAGCTTAACAACCTGGAAACAGCCTTGTTTGTGCTGTAAGGGTGATTGGCCTAGGAAGACATGTGACCATATCACCTGGTCCTGGGATTCCATTTTGACCTGGCATTCCAAAAGGTTCCCACCCGGGGGAAAAGACTAAGCAAGGGGGAGTTCTCAGCCCTTTGTCTGCGGCTGCTCTGGAAAATCCTCGAAGGATACGAAGGGCTGGGGACCCAGATTATGCCTAGAACAAGGCCAGCTCGTAGGGTAGGAATGTGCTTGCAATAAGATTTGGAGTGAATTAGAACGGCTGTGTGTGTTCATTTCACTTGAACGTAGTACCTGACTTTGATCCAGCTCTCCTCCCTCGGACCGTTTGGAGGTAAACGCGCTTTTGGTTACTACCAGCCCACTGGGGAGATGACCGGAGCACTTCTCTCTCTTTCATAGACAGAGGGCAAACAGCCTCATGAGCTTTCCCTGGGTAAATCTTTTACTCAGAGAGAGACGGATTTGTTTGGGTTTGGATCCCTTTGGGGGACTGATTTCCTGGGTGCAGTGCCCTAGAACTGCATCCTGCCAGAGCTGAGCTCTGTGTTGCTCTGCAGAGGGGTGGTGACCCCCACTCTGGGCCTTGTCGGGGGGAGACCAGGCCAGGGTGGTGGGGAACCCAGAGTGCAAGGCGGCAGGAGTCAGTGGCAGGCTGCACGCAGTTCGGTTGCCCCAGCTCAGGCAGACGTGTTGGACTGGAAAAGGCTCCGAGAAGGGCGACAGCTCATTGGGGTACCCCCGCCCGCTGGAGCGCAAGCCGCCTGTGCTCCCAGGGACCGATAACAGACCCCTGCCACGCCGCCTTACCTGTCATGGCGGGTGTGGGCCGGACACCCAGCAGGTGCCTGCTTTTCCTCCGCAGAGCCAGCTTGTGCTGCCGAGAGAGGGGAGAGGTTGTTTCAGGGGCCGCGAGGCGCACGCCCGGCAGGCAGTGATGCCACTTGGATAGCCAGGTCTCGAGCTGACATGGCAAAGCCCTGGTCACAAAACCAAGCCCGGCAGCTGCATTACCCGCTTGGGCCTGATGCGCAGGCACGTAACAGCAGCTCGGACGCACGCTCAGCTACACCTGCCTGGCACTGGGGGAGCCCGGCTTTATTGCACCGGCGGGCCAGGGACTGACCACACCCGGATCCCGGAGCTCCCCATTCCAGCCTGGCTGAGAACGTTTCTCCGGGCGTGGCTGCTGCATCCGGGGCCACGTGCCAGTTTCTCAGGGGATTTCAGGTGGGCGAGATGGCCTTTGGGCTGGCCCGGCCTGGCCGTTCTCCGGCAGCAAAGGCAGGCCATGGGGGCCCCTCCCCAGAGCCAGGGGATTCCATATGTGACCCTGGCCCAGGAAAACCCAGACGCTCCCAGGACACCACACAGCTGCTGTGCAGTGCGATGGGGTCCTGGCGTCAGCCTGCAGGGGAGGGGGCCATACCTCCTCAGCGGCCACGCTTGGCTCCGCAGCGTCGGGTAGGGGATCGGCCCCCTCGGCGTTGTCTGAGTGGAGCACAGGAAGATCCAGCGTTGGCCTGGGGAGACTTTCTGCCTAGAACCACGAGTGGCACGTCCATTATTCCCGCTGAGGAAGCCGTGGTACAATAGCGCCTTGCTCCTGCGGAGCCCCACAGCCCGCCCGCCAGGTTTCCACGACCAGCGGGGCTCTGCCCGGCCTAGTCCCCCCAAAACTCCCCCCGCGCAGCCCAGACGCGGTTCCAGCAGCGGCCGGCGTCAGCATCTCCTGGCGACTCCTCCGCTCTCGGCGCCAAAGGGGGCCCGAGTCACACGGCTCCACAGGGCTCAACCTGGCACGGTGCCCGAGCAGCAAGCCCAGCAGCTCTGCTGGGGCGGAGGAGAAGCGGGTGGGTTGTGCAGCCCTGTTCAGAACCACGGCTCCCCTGCTCCGAGGCCGCGACATGCCCGAGGTTAATGGTGCCTTGAAGCCACGTGACGCTGAGCTCTGGGCCCCCGAAGGCCACGCCAGGCTGGCCGCAGCACTGGCACCCCTGGCAGCAAGGAGAGAAGAGACAAGGGCACTCACCAGCTGGCGCTGGGCGCCTGCCAGCCCCTCCAGCACCTCGTCGATCAGCCCATCAGCCACGGCCGCCACTACGGACAGCCGGATTTCGCTGTGAGTGAGAGGGGGGTCAGTGGGGCGGGGGGGGGATGCCTCCCTGCCCACAGCAGCCATGTCCCAGCGAGGGGCCGGGAGCAGGGCCTGGGACAGCGCAAGCCCCTCGGAGACAGCAAGGCCTGCGGAGACAAGCCCTGGGCAGCCTGGAGGCCAGGAAAGCGGAGAGGAAAGGTCCCAGCTGCACCGCCCCAAGAGGCTGAACATGGCCCTGGGTCCCGCCCCCACCCTGCACCTCCCCCCCGCCCGCATGGCCAGAGCAGCCCAGCAGCAAAGCGAGGGGGGGCTCCCGGGAAGCAGGGCCCCCCACAACCCAAGGGCGGGTCCTGCGTCAGTCGCCTCCCGCTGACCCCGCGCCCGAGGCTGGGAGCCAGGGATGGGCAGTGGGGCGGGCGGCACCAGGGCGTTGGGTGGAATGGCCCTCACCCGGCCTGCGCGATCACCGGGGCCAGCCTGCAGCAAGCTGCAGGCGCAGGGCTGCCAGGCCCCAGCCCGGTGCCAATGCCCCAGGCAGAGACGAGTCCCCAGAGCGACCAGACACGTTCCTGAGGCCCCCGGACGCCTGGCGCGGCCATGCTGAGAGTGATGATTAATAAACAGTCAGCCGGACGCTACTGGGGAAGGCTCCGCCATGGGGAAATGGCCCTCAGGCGCGCAGAGCAGGGCCCGTGTCGAGAGGGAGGCGCCCGAGCCCCAGGAACGGGTGGGGAGGGCCGTGCCGAGAGGGAGGCGCCCGAGCCCCAGGAACGGGTGGGGAGGGCCGTGCCGAGAGGGAGGCGCCCGAGCCCCAGGAACGGGTGGGGAGGGCCGTGCCGAGAGGGAGGCGCCCGAGCCCCAGGAACGGGTGGGGAGGGCCGTGCCGAGAGGGAGGCGCCCGAGCCCCAGGAACAGGGGGGGGGTGCCGAGAGGGAGGCGCCCGAGCCCCAGGAACGGGTGGGGAGGGCCGTGCCGAGAGGGAGGCGCCCGAGCCCCAGGAACGGGTGGGGAGGGCCGTGCCGAGAGGGAGGCGCCCGAGCCCCAGGAACGGGGGGGGGAGGTGCTGAGAGGGAGGCGCCCGAGCCCCAGGAACAGGTGTGGGCATGGCCTAGGGTGCCTGAGAGGTTTGGCAGGCGGCAGGAGCTGCTCCCGGCTCCGGAAGAAGCCACGTCACTCACGTCAGCTTGCCGAAGACGTCGGCGACCAGCTGGTCCAGGATGGCGCTCAGGCCGAGCTGGTCCTGAAGGCCGATTCGCTGGGCGATGGCGCGGAGCAGCCGGTCCCGAACGCCGCTCCTCTGCAGCACGGCGGGACACAGGCTCTGGGCGCTGTCCAGCACGGCCTGCGTGATGGCCTGAGCCACAAAGGAACAGAGAAGCGGCCCTGACGGAGGACGTGGCCCGTGTCCGCCCCACGCGCCTGCCTCTGCGAGGACACGCCGGCCCCGGGGAGGCTGCTGGACACGGGAGCCCAGCCCGGGGAACGGGCGCAGCGGCCGCGTAGGCCCTGCCACCTAGCACCTCCCTGCGCTTGGCAGCTGGCTGGGAACCCGCCCTGCTCCGGCCGGGCCAGGCTCCTCGCTGTGACGCCAGCGCCAAGCCAGGTAAGGACGCGTTGGGCAGGGGAGGGGTTCAGATTCGCCCTAGGCCCGGGGTGGGGCGCGGCTGGTGGGGGAGGCGCAGGGCAGAACGATGCGAGAGAGACGGGGGGCGGGGGGGCTAGAGAAATAAAGGAACAGCCTGAAGCAAGAAGCCTCGTCCCATGGGGGTAAATGCGCTGCCAAGCGCCCCCGGCTCGGGCTGCAGCCTCACTCCCACCCGGCCCCGGGGAGCCCCGCACGGCTCATCCAGGGCTCCCCGGAGGAGTGGACAGCACCCCGCGTGGCCGGGAGGTGAAGGGAGGGAGATGCCCCTCCTCACAGAGATGCTCCTCCAGCCTGGCAGGGGAGGGTGGCCCTGGCGCCCACTTCACCAGCCATGCTCAGCCTGGTGCAGTTGGCCGCGCCCAGCAGGGGGCGCCACCCTGGGGCCTATGGGCAGCAGCTGCAGCGCCCCCCGCAGGCCGGCCGCCTACCTGGCTCTCCCGGGCACAGGCCTGCGAGGCTGCCTCGGCCAGGCTCTCCAGCTTGTGCTGCAGCTGGCCGCTCTGGTAGGGGGCGTGCCCGGCCTCGTACAGCAGCGGCAAGAGCTGGGGGGAGAGAGGCAGGAGTCAGCGGACACAGGGCGGCCCCTCTCGCCTGGGGGCTTCCCCCTGCCCATGAGCTCGCCCCAGCCGGCTCTCGCCCTGCCGTGCTGCTCTCTGCTGGCCCACAGCGGCCCTGCCCCCACTGCAGGCCGGGGGCTCCCAGGGGCACAGGGCGCACCCCACGCTCAAAGGGCCACGGCCCCTCGCCTGCACCGCAGCCTCCACCCGCCCCTTTCTTCCATGCTCGGCTCTCGCTGGCGGCTGCCCGTCCCGTGGCCCCGGTGGCAGCGCAAGGGCAGGGCAGGCCACAGGGCCCCGTGGTCCCTTCCCTGGCAGCATCCCCGGGGTCACGTCCCACGGCAGCCCGGCCTCCACCTGCTTCTCCCACCGCAGGGCCAAGCAGGTTCACTCCCTCAGCAGGAGGCGACGGGCTGCGGCTGCGTGGGCTCCGAGGAGCAAGGTCCCAGGGAGAGCCGTGGGGCTGTTCCCCGGCCCTGTGTGAACCCGGAGCCGGAGCGGGCAGCTTGTGCCCCAGGAGCAATCTCCAGCACGGCTCTCCAGGGCTGCGGCCAGGCGGGGGGCCCCGCAGGAGGCGTGCGAAGGGCTTACACCAGGGAGCTGGCAGGGGGCCAGCCAGGGGGCGAGAGGGAGGGCTGACATCGGAATTGGATTCAGATTCCCTGCCTGCTTGATTTGTGGGGGAGAGAGGACCCAGGAGTCGAAGACAATGACTGGGACCCAGGCAGGGCGACCGCGCCTGCGGGGAACTCGGGGCATGGAGACTGGGAGTGGGGAAAGGGGAAAGGGGAAAGGGGAAAGGGGATCGCTCGTTTCTCTTTATTTGGTGCTTTGGTTTGCACGGCTCTGTGCACCTGGGCCGCCCTCCCCAATTGCCGCCTCGCCCGGCGCCCAGACACCTCTCCGGGGTTCATCTGGGTTCCTGAGCTGCCTCTAACACCCAGCGGCCAAGGCTGCGCTCTCCTGTGTCACTTCTGTGTTGTGATAAAATCACTGTTTGAAGGTGCTGATTTGTGTCCTGGCAGGTCTGCATGCGTGTCTGCGTGCGTGTCTGCGTGCGTGTCTGCGTGCGTGTCTGCATGTCTGCGTGTCTGCGTGCGTGTCTGCGTGCGTGTCTGTCTGTGTGTCTGTGTGTCTGTCTGTGTGTCTGCGTGCGTGTCTGTGTCTGTCTGCGTGTCTGTCTGCGTGCGTGTCTGCGTGCGTGTCTGTCTGCGTGCGTGTCTGTCTGCGTGTCTGCGTGCGTGTCTGCGTGCGTGTCTGCATGTCTGCATGTCTGCGTGTCTGCGTGCATGTCTGCGTGCGTGTCTGTCTGCGTGCGCGTCTGTCTGCGTGCGTGTCTGTCTGCGTGCGCGTCTGTCTGCGTGCGCGTCTGTCTGCGTGCGCGTCTGTCTGCGTGCGCGTCTGTCTGTGTGCGCGTCTGTCTGCGTGCGTGCGTGTTTCTGTTTGTCTGCAAGCCTCGGGCTGGGAGGTCAGCCACCAGAGACTGCAGCTTGGTTTTCCCTTTGCTTTTTTCAAGCTCTTTTGGGGCCGAAGAGCTTGGGGTGCCCAGGGCGCGGGTTCAAGTGTCCACCCTGGCTTTCAGGATAACATCGCTGGATGGTGGCAGCTTGTTTGTTTCTCTCAGAGCCAGGGAATGGGGGTCTCTGGAAAGTCGGGTAACCAGTGCCTCTCTTGCGGCCCTCAGCTTCTGCACTCAGAGCGCCAGATTGGGGAACAGCCCTGACAGCGTGCCTCAGTTTCCCCAGTGCTGCCTGTTCCACAAGGGGCTGGGAGAGGGACTGCTGAGGGCCAGCCCAGGGACTGGTGACCCAGCTTGGACAGTGGGAGGATGAAGGGCTGAGGAGAGGGGCCCAGTGAGCAGAGCGGCTGGTTCTGAAGGATGGAGGAGAGGGCCCAGCGGAAGACAAAAGACGGGACAGGACAGTTGGGGCGGGCCTGGAAGGAGGAGCCCAGACCTAGCCGTGCTCGCTGGCGGGGAGTCGCTATTCCCCTGGGGGCCACGGCAGAGACCAGCAGGCTGGGGGCTCAGAGAGACAGGGGGGCATCACAGCAGAGGGGTCCCCCGGGACCAGACAGAGACGAGAGGCTGGAGCCTGCGAGGGCCACGATCCTGCGCGCCGGCCGAGCGCAGCCACAGCTCCAGCCCGGGAAGGCAGCGGGCCGGGTAACTCGGGACACTGCCCTGTGGCGGGGGCTGCCAGGGGCGGGCTCAGTGTGGTTCCTGGCCGGGAGGTGTTTCCTATCCCCAATATTCGTACAGGGATCCCCGGCCCCATGCTGAGCTCAGCCCAAACCTTCACAAAGTGTCCCTGAGAATTCCTTCGTGTTATCGTTAGTCTCCCCACGGGGGCAGGGAGGGGCGCCTGCCCCCCAAACAGGTGTATGAAGCAGCCTCGCCCCGTCCCTGCAGCTCCCTGGGGCACAGAGGCCGCCCCGGTGTGCAAGGGGCCCTGTCCCTGCAGATCCCCGTGCGAGGGGCCCCGTCCCTGCAGATCCCCGTGCGAGGGGCCCCGTCCCTGCAGCTCCCCGGGGCACAGAGGCCGTCCCGGTGTGCAAGGGGCCCCGTCCCTGCAGATCCCTGTGCGAGGGGCCCCGTCCCTGCAGATCCCTGTGCGAGGGGCCCCGTCCCTGCAGATCCCCGGGGCACAGAGGCCGCCCCGGTGTGCGAGGGGCCCCGTCCCTGCAGATCCCCGTGCGAGGGGCCCCGTCCCTGCAGCTCCCCGTGCGAGGGGCCCCGTCCCTGCAGATCCCCGTGCGAGGGGCCCCGTCCCTGCAGATCCCCGTGCGAGGGGCCCCGTCCCTGCAGATCCCCGTGTGAGGGGCCCCGTCCCTGCAGATCCCCGTGCGAGGGGGCCCGTCCCTGCAGATCCCCGGGGCAGAGGCCGCCCACAGGGCTATCGGGCTGGCTCCCCAGGGCACAGAGAGCCGTAATGGGCAGCCCCAGCGCTCTGCTGTACCCCTGCCTTCCCAAGTCCCCCCCACAGTGGCTCCTTAGCAGGCCCAGTGGAAGGGCCCGGGGCCTGCCCCCCCTTCCTCCAAGGCAGGGGGTGGGCCCCGCGTCGCCCCCCCGCTCACAGGCTCGGGCGCTGGCCCTCTCGGAGCCGAGTGTCACTTGCTGCCGCCGGCCAGGCCTCTGCAGGGGCCATCGCGGGACGTTCCTGCGGCCAGGGGGCAGAGCCCTGGGCCTGGCCTGGCGTGGCCGGGAGCACGAGAGCCACCGCCCCGCTCGGCTCCGTAACGCCCCGCCGCAGACCTGCCCTGGGGTTACCACGGCCGCGCGGGCTGAGGGCAGCCGGGGAGGGCGGGACTCACGCTGACGGACAGGTTTGCTTCCTGAACGGCTTCTTCTGCGCGGCGGACGCCGGCGTCGGCCTCCTGGCCCAGGCAGGCGCTCAGCACCTCGGCGTGCCGCTGCACGCTGGCGCACATCTCGCTCACCATCTGCAGCACAGCAGCGGGTCAGAGCGCGGCCCAGCCGGCCGTGGGCTTGGGGACGGGCACGGGCCGTGACCCCCTCATGCCTCAGTTTCTCCCTGGGGAAGAGGGGCCCGTGGCACCCCCCGGGGCTGGGGGTGGTCGCTTGCTAGTGGGCCACGGCACTGAGAGCCTGGGCAGGACAGCCCATGGGGACCTGGCCCGTTTGCACCTGGCCTGCGCCACTGGTCCCTCCGGGCTCTCCTGCCCGTTCACCTCCCTCCTGCCTTTCCTGCCCGGCCTGGCTTCTCCATGCCTCCTCCTCCCCCACCCCGCCTGGCCTGGCTCTGCTCCATCCGCCCCGCCCGTCACCAGCTGCTCTGCTCTTTCCCTGGTCCCCAGAGCCCCGTCTGCCCCCCGCTTTCCCACCCTGCCCTGCCCGCGGGTGACGGCCCGACTGGCCCAGCCAGCGGCGGTGGGTGCCCCGGCCGGTGCGAGGGCGGCATGGAAACGCGCCCGGAGGGGCCGAAGTGACCCGGTGGCGAGGGCCGGCCTGCTGACCTGTTCCGAGGAGCTGGTGACGATCCCCTGCTGCAGCCGGAAGGTTTGCTTGGGCAGGGTCCGGCGCATCTGGTTCCTCGCCA